>NW_027667671.1:0-22000 GCF_963924665.1 Micromys minutus | reverse complement strand
GCCTCTAAATAAGTGGAATTTCTGTCTTTTTCGCCCAAAACAAGGGAATTTCATATTTTTTGCCCCAAAATAAGGAAAATTACAGACTTATTACCCTGAAGTAAGTTTAATTTCTGCAATTTTGCCCCAAAATAAGGGAAATTTCTGCCTTTTTGCCCCCAAATAAGGGGAATTTCAGCTTTTTTACCTCAAAATAATGGGAATTTCTGCATTTTTGCCATAAAATATTAGGAATTTCTGCCTCTTTGCCCCAAAATAAGAAAAATTTCTGCCTTTTTCCCTGAAATAAGTGAAATTTCTGCAATTTTGCCCAAAATAAGTGAAATTTCTGCAAATTTGCCTCAAAATAAGTGAAATTTCTGGAATTTTGCCTCAAAATAAGTGGTATTTCTGAGATTTGCCCCAAAATAAAGAGAATTTCTGTCTTTTTGCCCCAACATATAGGGAATTTCTGCTTTTTTGACCCACAATTAGGAAAATTTCTGCAATTTTTCTCCAAAATAAGGGGAATTTCTGCTTTTTTGCCTCTAAATAAGTGGAATTTCTGTCTTTTTCCCCCAAAACAAAGGAAATTTCTGGCTTTTTTGCCCCAAAATAAGGAAAATTTCTGACGTTTTTACTGAAATAAGTGAAATTTCTGCAATTTTGCCCCAAAATAAGTGAAATTTCTGAAATTTTGCCCCAAAATAAAGGAAATTTCTGGAATTTTGCCCCAAAATAAGTGGAATTTCTGAGTTTTGCCCCAAAATAAAGAGAATTTCTGTCTTTTTGCCCTAACATATAGGGAATTTCTGATTTTTTGCCCCACAATTAGGGGAATTTCTGCAATTTTGCTCCAAAATACGGGTAATTCCTGCCTTTTTGCCCGAAAATAAGAAGAATGCATACCTTTTTGCCATGAAAAAAGAAATTTCTTCATTTTTGCTCCAAAATAAGAAGAATTTCTGCATTTTTACATCTAAATAACTGAAATTTCTGTCTTTTTCCCCCAAAACAAAGGGAATTCCTGTCTTTTTGCCTCAAAATAAGGAAAATTTCTGACCACTTACCCTGAAATAATTGAAATTTCTGCAATTTTGCCCAGAAATAAGGGAAATTTCTGCCTTTTGGTCCCCAAATAAGGAGAATTTCAGCCTTTTTACCTCAAAATAAGGGGAATTTCTGCATTATTGCCACAAAATATTAGTAATTTCTGCCTTTTTGCCCCAAAATAAGGAAAATTTCTGCCTTTTTTCCCTGAAATAAGTGGAATTTCTGCAATTTTGCCCCAAAATAAGTGAAATTTCTGCAATTTTACCTCAAAATAAGTGAAATTTCTGGAATTTTGCCCTAAAATAAGTGAAATTTTGAGTTTTGCACAAAAATAAGGAGAATTTCTGTTTTTTGCCCTAACATATAGGGAATTTCTGCCTTTTTGTCCCACAATTAGGGGAATTTCTGCAATTTTCTTCCAAAATACGAGGAATTTTTGCCTTTTTGCCCGAAAATAAGAAGAATGCATACCTTTTTGCCAGAAAAAAAAGGAAATTTCTTAATTTTTGCTCCAAAATAAGTGAAATTTCTGCTTTTTTGCCTCTAAATAAGTGGAATTTCTGTCTTTTTCCCCCAAAACAAAGAGAATTTTTGTTTTTTTTGCCCCAAAAAAAGGAAAATTTCAGACTTATTACCCTGAAGTAAGTGAAATTTCTGCAATTTTGCCGCAAAATAAGGGAAATTTCTGCCTTTTTGCCTACAAATAAGGGGAATTTCAGGCTTTTTACCTCAAAATAAAAGGAATTTTTGCATTTTTTGCCACAAAATATTAGGAATTTCTGCCTTTTTTCCACAAAATTAGGAAAATTTCTGCCTTTTTCCCTGAAATAAGTGAAATTTCTGCAATTATGCCCCAAAATAAGTGATATTTCTCCAATTTTGCCCCAAAATAAGAAAAATTTCTGGAATTTTGCCCCAAAATAAGTGAAATTTCTGAGTTTTGCCCCAAAATAAGAAGAATTTCTGTCTTTTTGCCCCAACATATAGTGAATTTCTGCCTTTTTGCCCCACAATTAGGGGAATTTCTGCAATTTTGCTCCAGAATAAGGGGAATTTCTGCTTTTTTGCCTCTAAATAAGTGGAATTTCTGTCTTTTTCCCCCAAAACAAAGGGAATTTTTGTTTTTTTTGCCCCACAATTAGGGGAATTTCTGCAATTTTGCTATAAAATACGGGGAATTACTGCCTTTTTGCCCGAAATAAGAAGAATGCATACCTTTTTGCCATAAAAAAAGGAAATTTCTTCATTTTTGCTCTAAAATGAGGGGAGTTTCTGCTTTCTTGCCTCTAAATAAGTGGAATTTCTGTATTTTTCCCCTAAAACAAAGGGAATTTCTGTCTTTTTTGCAACAAAATAAGGAAAATTTCTCACTTATTAGCCTGGAATAAGTGAAATTTCTGCAATTTTGCCCCAAAATAAGGGAAATTTCTGACTTTTTGCCTCCAAATAAGGGGAATTTCAGCCTTTTTACCTCAAAATAAGTGGAATTTCTGCATTTTTGCCACAAAATATTAGGAATTTCTGCCTTTTTGCCCCAAAATAAGAAAATTTCTTCTTTTTTCTCTGAAATAAGTAAAATTTCTGCTATTTTGCCCCAAAATAAGTGAAATTTCTGCAATTTTGCCCCAAAATAAGGAAAATTTCTGGAATTTTGCCCCAAAATAAGTGGAATTTCTGCGTTTTGCCCCAAAATAAGGAGAATTTCTGTCTTTTTGCTCCAACATATAGGGAATATCTGCCCTTTTGCCCCACAATTAGGGGAATTTCTGCAATTTTGCTCCAAAACACGGGCAATTTCTGCTTTTTTGCCTGAAAATAAGAAGAATGCATACCTTTTTGCCATAAAAAAGGGAAATTTCTTTTTTTTCGCTCCAAAATTAGTGGAATTTCTGCTTTTTTGCCTCTAAATAAGTGGAATTTCTGTCTTTTTCGCCCAAAACAAAGGGAATTTCATATTTTTTGCCCCAAAATAAGGAAAATTACAGACTTATTACCATGAAGTAAGTGAAATTTTGCAATTTTGCCCCAAAATAAGGGAAATTTCTGCCTTTTTGCCCCCAAATAAGGGGAATTTCAGCCTTTTTACCTCAAAATAAGGGGAATTTCTGCATTTTTGCCATAAAATATTAGGAATTTCTGCCTTTTTGCCCCAAAATAAGGAAAATTTCTGCCTTTTTTCCTGAAATAAATGAAATTTCTGCAATTTTGCCCAAAATAAGTGAAATTTCTGCAAATTTGCCTCATAATAATTGAAATTTCTGGAATTTTGCCTCAAAATATGTGGTATTTCTGAGATTTGCCCCAAAATAAAGAGAATTTCTGTCTTTTTGCCCGAACATATAGGGAATTTCTGCTTTTTTGACCCACAATTAGGGGAATTTCTGCAATTTTTCTCCAAAATTATGGGAATTTCTGCTTTTTTGCCTCTAAATAAGTGTAATTTCTGTTTTTTTCCCCCAAAACAAAGGAAATTTCTGGCTTTTTTGCCCCAAAATAAGGAAAATTTCTGACTTTTTTACTGAAATAAGTGAAATTTCTGCAATTTTGCCCCAAAATAAGTGAAATTTCTGAAATTTTGCCCCATAATAAAGGAAATTTCTGGAATTTTGCCCCCAAATAAGTGGAATTTCTGAGTTTTGCCCCAAAATAAAGAGAATTTCTGTCTTTTTGCCCTAACATATAGGGAATTTCTGATTTTTTGCCCCACAATTAGGGGAATTTCTGCAATTTTGGTCCAAAATACGGGGAATTCCTGCCTTTTTGCCCGAAAATAAGAAGAATGCATACCTTTTTGCCATGAAAAAAGAAATTTCTTCATTTTTGCTTCAAAATAAGAAGAATTTCTGCATTTTTGCCTCTAAATAACTGAAATTTCTATCTTTTTCCCCCAAAACAAAGGGAATTCCTGTCTTTTTGCCTCAAAATAAGGAAAATTTCTGACCACTTACCCTGAAATAAGTGAAATTTCTGCAATTTTGCCCCAAAATAAGGGAAATTTCTGCCTTTTGGTCCCCAAATAAGGAGAATTTCAGCCTTTTTACCTCAAAATAAGGGGAATTTCTGCATTTTTGCCACAAAATATTAGTAATTTCTGCCTTTTTGCCCCAAAATAAGGAAAATTTCTGCCTTTTTTCCCTGAAATAAGTGGAATTTCTGCAATTTTGCCCCAAAATAAGTGAAATTTCTGCAATTTTGCCTCAAAATAAGTGAAATTTCTGGAATTTTGCTCTAAAATAAGTAATTTTGAGTTTTGCACCAAAATAAGGAGAATTTCTGTTTTTTGCCCTAACATATAGGGAATTTCTGCCTTTTTGCCCCACAATTAGGGGAATTTCTGCAATTTTGTTCCAAAATACGAGGAATTTCTGCCTTTTTGCCCGAAAATAAGAAGAATGCATACCTTTTTGCCAGAAAAAAAAGGAAATTTCTTAATTTTTGCTCCAAAATAAGTGAAATTTCTGCTTTTTTGCCTCTAAATAAGTGGAATTTCTGTCTTTTTTCCCCAAAACAAAGAGAATTTTTGGTTTTTTTGCACCAAAATAAGGAAAATTTCAGACTTATTACCCTGAAGTAAGTGAAATTTCTGCAATTTTGCCGCAAAATAAGGGAAATTTCTGCCTTTTTGCCCACAAATAAGGGAAATTTCAGGCATTTTACCTCAAAATAAAAGGAATTTTTGCATTTTTTGCCACAAAATATTAGGAATTTCTGCCTTTTTGCCACAAAATTAGGAAAATTTCTGCCTTTTCCCTGAAATAAGTGAAATTTCTGTAATTTTCCCTCAAAATAAATGAAATATCTGCAATTTTGCCCCAAAATAAGGGAAATTTCTGGAATTTTGCCCCAAAATAAGTGGAATTTCTGAGTTTTGCCCCAAAATAAGGAGAATTTCTGTCTTTTTGCCCCAACATATAGGGAATTTCTGCCTTTTTGACCCACAATTAGGGGAATTTTTGCAATTTTGCTCCAAAATAAGAAGAATTTCTGCTTTTTTCCTCTAAATAAGTGGAATTTCTGTCTTTTTCCCCCAAAACAAAGGGAATTTTTGTCTTTTTTTGCCCCACAATTAGAGGAATTTCTGCAATTTTGCTCCAAAATATGGGGAATTACTGCCTTTTTGCCCGAAAATAAGAAGAATGCATACCTTTTTGCCAGAAAAAAAAGGAAATTTCTTCATTTTTGCTCCAAAATAAGGGGAATTTCTGCTTTTTTGCCTCTATACAAGTGGAATTTCTGTCTTTTTCCCCCCAAAAATGGGAATTTCTGTCTTTTTTGCCCCAAAATAAAAAAATTTCGGACTTATTACCCTTAAATAAGTGAAATTTCTGCAATTTTGCCCAAAAATAAGAAATATTTCTGCCTTTTTGCCCCCAAATAAGGGGAATTTCAGACTCTTTACCTCAAAATAAGGGGAATTTCTGCATTTTTGCCACAAAATATTAGGAATTTCTGCCTTTTTGCCCCAAAATAAGGAAATTTCTGCCTTTTTCCCTGAAATAAGTGAAATTTCTGCAATTTTGACCAAAATAAGTGAAATTTCTGCAAATTTGCCCCATAATAAGTGAAATTTCTGGAATTTTGCCCTAAATAAGTGAAATTTCTGGAATTTTGCCCCAAAAAAGTGGAATTTTGAGATTTGCCCCAAAATAAAAAGAATTTCTGTCTTTTTGCCCCAACATATAGAGAATTTCTGCTTTTTTGACCCACAATTAGGGGAATTTCTGCAATTTTGCTCCAAAATAAGGGGAATTTCTGATTTTTTGCCTCTAAAAATTTGAAATTTCTGTCTTTTTCCCCCAAAACAAAGGGAATTCCTGTCTTTTTTGCCCCAAAATAAGGAAAATTTCTGACCAGTTACCCTGAAATAAGTGAAATTTCTGCAATTTTGCCCAGAAATAAGGAAAATTTCTGCCTTTTGGTCCCCAAATAAGGAGAATTTCAGCTTTTTTACCTCAAAATAAGGGCAATTTCTGCATTTTTGCCACAAAATATTAGGAATTTCTGCCTTTTTGCCCCAAAATAAGGAAAATTTCTGCCTTTTTCCCTGAAATAAGTGAAATTTCTTCAATTTTGCCCCAAAATAAGTAAAATTTCTGCAATTGTGCTTCAAAATAATGGAAATTTCTTGAATTTTGCCCCAAAATAAGTGGAATTTTGAGTTTTGCACCAAAATAAGGAGAATTTCTGTTTTTTGCCCTAACATATAGGGAATTTCTGCCTTTTTGCCCCACAATTAGGGGAATTTCTGCAATTTTGTTCCATAATACGGGGAATTTCTGCTTTTTTGCCCGAAAATAAGAAGAATGCATACCTTTTTGCCAGAAAAAAAAGAAAACTTTTTCATTTTTGCTCCAAAATAAGTGGAATTTCTGCTTTCTTGCCTCTGAATAAGTGGAATTTCTGTCTTTTTCCCCCAAAACAAAGGGAATTTCCGTCTTTTTTGCCCCAAAATAAGGAAAATTTCAGACTTATTGCCCTGATGTAAGTGAAATTTCTGCAATTTTGCCCCAAAATAAGGGAAATTTCTGCTTTTTGCCCCCAAATAAAAGGAATTTCAGGCTTTTTACCTCAAAATAAGGGGAATTTCTGCATTTTTGCCACAATATATTAGGAATTTCTGCCTTTTTGCCCCAAAATAAGGAAAATTTCTGCCTTTTTCCCTGAAATAAGTGAAATTTCTGCAATTTTGCCTCAAAATAAATAAAATTTCTGGAATTTTGCCCCAAAATAAGTGGAATTTCTGAGTTTTGCAACAAAATAAGGAGAATTTCTGTCTTTTTGCCCCAACATATAGGGAATTTTGCCTTTTTGACCCACAATTATGGGAATTTCTGCAATTTTGCTCCAAAATAAAGGGAATTTCTGCTTATTTACCTCTAAATAAGAGGAATTTCTGTCTTTTTTTCCCAAAACAAAGGGAATTTTTGTCTTTTTTGCCCCACAATTAGGGGTATTTCTGCAATTTTGCTCCAAAATACAGGGAATTACTGCCTTTTTGCCCTAAAATAAGAAGAATGCATATCTTTTTGCCATAAAAAAAGGAAATTTCTTCATTTTTGCTCCAAAATAAGAGGAATTTCTGCATTTTTGCCTCTAAATAAGTGGAATTTCTGTCTTTTTCCCCCAAAAAAAAAGGGAATTTCTGTCTTTTTTGCCCCAAAATAAGAAAAATTTTTGACTTATTACCCTGAAATAAGTGAAATTTCTGCAATTTTGCCCCAAAATAAGGGAAATTTCTTCCTTTTTGCCTCCAAATAAGGGGAATTTCAGCCTTTTTACCTCAAAATAATGGGAATTTCTGCATTTTTTGCACAAAATATTAGGAATTTCTGCCTTTTTGCCCCAAAATAAGAAAATTTCTGCTTTTTGTCCGTGAAATAAGTGAAATTTCTGCAATTTTGCCCGAAAATAAGTGAAATTTCTGCAATTTTGCCCCAAAATAAAAAAATTTTCTGGAATTTTGCCCGAAAATAAGTGGAATTTCTGCGTTTTGCCCCAAAATAAGAAGAATTTCTGTCTTTTTGTCCCAATATATAGGGAATTTCTGCCCTTTGCCCCACAATTAGGGGAATTTCTGCAGTTTTGCTCCAAAAGAGGGGCAATTTCTGCTTTTTTTCCCGAAAATAATAAGAATGCATACCTTTTAGCCATAATAAAGGGAAATTTCTTCATTTTTGCTCCAAAATAAGTGGAATTTCTGCTTTTTTGCCTCTAAATAAGTAGAATTTCTGTCTTTGTCGCCCAAAACAAAGGGAATTTCTGTCTTTTTTGCCCCAAAATAAAAAAAATTCAGACTTATTACCCTGAAGTAAGTGAAATTTCTGCAATTTTGCCCCAAAATATTGAAAATTTTTGCCTTTTTACCCCCAAAATAAGGGAATTTCAGCCTTTTTACCTCAAAAAAAGGGGAATTTCTGCATGTTTGCCACAAAATATTAGGAATTTCTGCCTTTTTGCCCCAAAATAAGAAAAATTTCTGCCTTTTTCCCTGAAATAAGTGAAATTTCTGGAATTTTGCCCCAAAGTAAGTGAAATTTCTGGAATTTTGCCCCCCAAAAAGTGGAATTTCTGAGAATTGCCCCAAAATAAAGAAAATTTCTGTCTTTTTGCCCCAAAATAAGGAAAATTTCTGACTTATTTCCCTGAAATAAGTGAAATTTCTGCAATTTTTCCCCAAAATAAGGGAAATTTCTGCCTTTTTGACTCCAAATAAGGGGAATTTCAGGCTTTTTACCTCAAAATAAGGGGAATTTCTGCATTTCTGCCACAAAATATTAGGAATTTCTGCATTTTTGCCCCAAAATAAGGAAAATTTCTGCCTTATTCCCTGATATAAGTGAAATTTCTGCAATTTTGCCCAAAATAAGTGAAATTTCTGCAATTTTGCCCCAAAATAAGTGAAATGTCTGGAATTTTGCCCCAAAATAAGTTAAATTTCTGGAATTTTGCTCCAAAAAAAGTGGAATTTCTGAGATTTGCCCCAAAATAAGGTGAATTTCTGTCTTTTTGCCCCAACATATAGGGAATTTCTGCTTTTTTGCCCCACAATTAGGGGAATTTCTGCAATTTTGCTCCAAAATACGGGGAATTACTGCCTTTTTGCCTGAAAATAATAAGAATGCATATCTTTTTGCCATAAAAAAAGGAAATTTCTTCATTTTTTCTCCAAAATAAGGGGAATTTCTGCTTTTTTGCCTCTAAATAACTGGAATTTCTGTCCTTTTCCCCCACAACAAAGGGAATTTCTGTCTTTTTTGCCCCAAAATAAGAAAAAAATCTGACTTATTACTCTGAAGTAAGTGAAATTTCTGCAATTTTGCCCCAAAATAATAGAAATTTCTGCCTTTTTGCCTCCAAATAAGGAAAATTTCAGCCTTTTTACCTCAAAATAAGGGGAATTTCTGCATTTTGGCCACAAAATATTAGAAATTTCTGCCTTTTTGCCCCAAAATAAAGAAAAATTCTGCCTTTTTTCCCTGAAATAAGTGAAATTTCTGCAATTTTTCCCCAAAATACATGAATTTTCTGCAATTTTGCCCCAAAATAAGTGAAATTTCTGAAATTTTGCCCCAAAATAAATGAAATTTCTGGAAATTTGACCCAAAAAAGTGGAATTTCTGAGATTTGACCCAAAATAAAAATAATTTCTGTCTTTTTGCCCCAACATATAGGGAATTTCTCCCTTTTTGACCCACAATTAGGAGAATTTTTGCAATTTTGCTCCAAATAAGAGGAATTTCTGCTTTTTTGCCTCTAAATAAGTGGAATTTCTATCTTTTTCCCCCAAAACAAAGGGAATTTTTGTCTTTTTTGCGCCACAATTAGGGGAATTTCTGCAATTTTGCTCCAAAATACGGGGAATGACTGACTTTTTGCCCGAAAAAAAAGAATGCATACCTTTTTGCCATAAAAAAAGGAAATTTCTTCATTTTTGCTCCAAAATAAGGGGAATTTCTGCTTTTTTGCCTCTAAATAAGTGGAATTTCTGTCTTTTTCCCCCAAAACAAAGGGAATTTCTGTCTTTTTTGCCCCAAAATAAAAAAAAATTTCTGACTTATTACCCTTAAATAAGAAAAATTTCTGCAATTTTGCCCCAAAATAAGGGTAATTTCTGCCTTTTGCCTCCAAATAAGGGGAATTTCAGCCTTTTTACCTCAAAATAAGGGGAATTTCTGCATTTTGGCCACAAAATATTAGGAATTTCTGCATTTTTGCCCCAAAATAAGAAAATTTCTGCATTTTTTCCCAAAATAAGTGAAATTTCTGCAATTTCGCCCCAAAATAAGAGAATTTTCTGCAATTTTGCCCCAAAATAAGGAAAATTTCAGACTTATTACCCTAAAGTAAGTGAAATTTCTGCAATTTTGCCCCAAAATAAGGGAAATTTCTGCCTTTTTGCTTCCAAATAAGGGGAATTTCAGCCTTTTTACCTCAAAATAAGGGGAATTTCTGCATTTTTGCCACAAAATATTAGGAATTTCTGCCTTTTTGCCCCAAAATAAGGAAAATTTCTGCCTTTTTCCCTGAAATAAGTGAAATTTCTGCAATTTTTCCCAAAATAGGTGAAATTTCTGCCAATTTGCCCCATAATAAGTGAAATTTCTGGAATTTTGCCCCAAAAAAAGTGAAATTTCTGGAATTTTGCCCCAAAAAAGTGGAATTTCTGAGATTTGCCCCAAAATAAAGAGAATTTCTGTCTTTTTGCCCCAACATATAGGGAATTTCTGCTTTTTTGACCCACAATTAGAAAAATTTCTGAAATTTTGCTCCAAAATAAGGGGAATTTCTGCTTTTTTGCCTCTAAATAGGTGGAATTACTGTCTTTTTCCCCCAAAACAAAGAAAATTTCTGTATTTTTGTCCCCAAAATAAGGAAAATTTCTGACTTATTACCCTGAAATAAGTGAAATTTCTGCAATTTTTCCCCAAAATAAGGGAAATTTCTGCCTTTTTGCACCCAAATAAGGGGAATTTCAGCCTTTTTACCTCAAAATAAGGGGAGTTTCTGCATTTTTTGCCACAAAATATTAGGAATTTCTGCCTTTTTGCCCCAAAATAAAGAAAATTTCTGCCCTTTTTCCCTGAAATAAGTGAAATTTGTGCAATTTTGCCCCAAAATAAGTGAAATTTCTGCAATATTGCCCCAAAATAAGGGAAATTTCTGGAATTTTGCCCCAAAATAAGTGGAATTTCTGAGTTTTGCCCCAAAATAAGGAGAATTTCTGTATTTTTGCCCTGACATATATGGAATTTCTGCTTTTTTGCCCCACAATTAGGGGAATTACTGCAATTTTGCTCCAAAATACGGAGAATTCCTGCCTTTTTGCCCGAAAATAAGAAGAATGCATACCTTTTTGCCATAAAAAAAGGAAATTTCTTCATTTTTGCTCCAAAATAAGGCGAATTTCTGCTTTTTTCTCTCTAAATAAGTGGAATTTCTGTCTTTTTCCCCCAAAACAAAGGGAATTCCTGTCTTTTTGCCCCAAAATAAGGAAAATTTCTGACCAGTTACCCTGAAATAATTGAAATTTCTGCAATTTTGCCCCAAAATAAGGGAAATTTCTGCCTTTTGGTCCCCAAATAATGAGAATTTCAACTTTTTTTACCTCAAAATAAGGGGAATTTCTGCATTTTTGCCACAAAATATTAGGAATTTCTGCCTTTTTGCCCCAAAATAAGGAAAATTTCTGACCAGTTACCCTGATATAAGTGAAATTTCTGCAATTTTGCCCCAAAATAAGTGAAATTTCTGAAATTTTGCCCCAAAATAAGTGAAATTTCTGGAATTTTGCCCTAAAATAAGTGGAATTTTGAGTTTTGCACCAAAATAAGGAGAATTTCTGTTTTTTGCCTTCACATATAGGGAATTTCTGCCTTTTTGCCCCACAATTAGGGGAATTTCTGCAATTTTGTTCCAAAATACGGGAAATTTCTTCCTTTTTGCCCGAAAATAAGAAGAATGTATACCTTTTTGCCAGAAAAAAAAGGAAATTTCTTCATTTTTGCTCCAAAATAAGGGGAATTTCTGCTTATTTGCCTCTAAATAAGTGGAATTTCTGTCTTTTTCCCTCAAAACAAATGGAATTTCTGTCTTTTTTGCCCCAAAATAAAAAAGTTAATAACATATTACCCTGAAATAAGTAAAATTTCTGCAATTTTGCCCCAAAATAAGGAAAATTTCTGCATTTCTGCCCCCAAATAAGGGGAATTTCAGCCTTTTTACCTCAAAATAAGGGGAATTTCTGCATTTTTGCCACAAAATATTAAGAATTTCTGCCTTTTTGCCCCAAAATAAGGAAAATTTCTGCCTTTTTTCGCTGAAATAAGTGAAATTTCTGCAATTTTGCCCCAAAATAAGTAAAATTTCTGCAATTTTGATCTAAAATAGAGGAAATTTCTGGAATTTTACCCCAAAATAAGTGGAATTTCTGAGTTCTGCCCCAAAATAAGGAGAATTTCTGTCTTTTTGCCCAAACATATAGGGAATTTCTGCTTTTTTGCCCCACTATTAGAAGAATTACTTCAATTTTGCTTCAAAATACGGGGAATATCTGCCTTTTTGCCCGAAAATAAGAAGAATGCATACCTTTTTGCCATAA
Organism: Micromys minutus; assembly: GCF_963924665.1. NCBI lineage: Eukaryota > Metazoa > Chordata > Mammalia > Rodentia > Muridae > Micromys > Micromys minutus. The sequence continues at coordinate 9,870 of NW_027667671.1, read as the reverse complement.
AAAAGGGAAATTTCTTCATTTTTGCTCCAAAATAAGGGGAATTTCTGCTTTTTGCCTCTAAATCAGTGGAATTTCTGTCTTTTTCTCCCAAAACAAAGGAAATTTCTGCCATTTTGCCCCAAAATAAAGAAAATTTCTGACTTATTGCCCTGAAATAAGTGAAATTTCTGCAATTTTGCCCCAAAATAAGGGAAATTTCTGCCTTTTTGCCCCCAAATAAGGGGAATTTCAGCCTTTTACCTCAGAATAAGTGGAATTTCGGCAATTTTTCCCCAAAATATGGGAAATTTCTGCCTTCTTGCCTTAAAATAAGAAAAATTTCTAAAATTTTGTACCAAAATAAAAGAAATTTCTGCCTTTTTGCCCCAAAATAAGAAAATTTCTACTTTTTTCTGCAATAAGTGAAATTTCTGCAATTTTGCCCCAAATAATTCAAATTTCTGCAATTTTGCCCCAAAATAATTCAAATTTCTGCAATTTTGCATCAAAATAAGTGGAATTTCTGAGTTTTGCCCCAAAATAATGAGAATTTCTGTCTTTTTGCCACAACATATAGGGAATTTCTGCCTTTTTGCCCCACAATTAGGGAAATTTCTGCAATTTTGCTCCAAAATACAAGGAATTTCTGCCTTTTTGCCTGAAAAAAAGAAGAATGCATAAATTTTTGCCATAAAAAAGGGAAATTTCTTCATTTTTGCTCCAAAATAAGGGGAATTTCTGCATTTTTGCCTCTAAATAAGTGGAATTTCTGTCTTTTTCCCCCAAAACAAAGGGAATTTCTGGTTTTTTACCCAAAAGTAAGGAAAAATTCTGACTTTTTACCCTGAAGTAAGTGAAATTTCTGCAATTTTGCCCCAAAATAAGTATAATTTCTGCCTTTTTCTCTGAAATAAGTGAAATTTCTGAACTTTTGCCCCAAAATAAGTGAAATTTCTGAAATTTTGCCCCAATATAAGTGAAATTTCTGGAATTTTGCCCCAAAATAAGAAAATTTCTGCCTTTTTTCCCTGATAAGTGAAATTTCTGCAATTTTGCCCCAAAATTAGTGAAATTTCTGCAATTTTGCCCCAAAATAAGAAAAATTTCTGGAATTTTGCCCCAAAATAAGTGGAATTTCTGCGTTTTGCCCCAAAATAATGAGAATTTCTGTCTTTTTGCCACAACATATAGGGAATTTCTGCTCTTTTGCCCCACAATTAGGGGAATTTTGCAATTTTGCTCCAAAATACGGGGAATTACTGCCTTTTTGCCCGAAAATAAGAAGAATGCATAATTTTTTGCCATAAAAAAGGAAATTTCTTCATTTTTGCTCCAAAATAAGGGGAATTTCTGCTTTTTTGCCTCTAAATAACTGGAATTTCTGTCTTTTTCCCCCAAAACAAAGGGAATTCCTGTCTTTTTGCCCCAAAATAAGGAAAATTTCTGACAAGTTACCCTGAAATAAGTTAAATTTCTGCAATTTTGCCCCAAAATAAGGGAAATTTCTGCATTTTTGCCCCCAAATAAGGAGAATTTCAGCCTTTTTACCTCAAAATAAGAAGAATTTCTGAATTTTTGCCACAAAATATTAGGAATTTTGCCTTTTTGCCCCAAAATTAAAAAAAAATTTTGCTTTTTTTCCCTGAAATAAGTGAAATTTCTGCAATTTTGCCCCAAAATAAGTGAAATTTCTGGAATTTTGCCCCAAAATAAGGGAAATTTCAGGCTTTTTCCCTAGTAATAAGGGGAATTTCTGCATTTTTGCCCCAACCTATGGGAAATTTCTGCCTTTTTGCCTTAAAATAACAAAAATTTCTAAAAATTTGTACCAAAACATAAGAAATTTCTGACTTTTTGCCCCAAAATAAGAAAATTTCTACTTTTTTCTGCAATAAGTGAAATTTCTGGAATTTTGCCCCAAAATAAGGGAAATTTCTGCAATTTTGCCCCAAAATAAGGGAAATTTCTGGAATTTTGCCCCAAAATAAGTGGAATTTCTGAGTTTTGCCCCAAAATAATGAGAATTTCTGTCTTTTTGCCCCAACATATATGGAATTTCTGCCTTTTTGCCCCACAATTAGGGGAATTTCTGCAATTTTGCTCCAAAATACGGGGAATTTCTGCCTTTTTGCCTGAAAATAAGAAGAATGCTTATATTTTTGCCATAAAAAAGAGAAATTTCTTCGTTTTTGCTCCAAAATAAGGGGAATTTCTGCATTTTTTCCTCTAAATAAGTGGAATTTCTGTCTTTTTCCCCCAAAGCAAAGGGAATTTCTGTCTTTTTTGCCCCAAAGTAAGGAAAAATTCTGACTTATTACCCTGAAGTAAGTGAAATTTCTGCAATTTTGCCCCAAAATAAGGAAAATTTCTGCCTTTTTCCCTGAAATAAGTGAAATTTCTGGAATTTTGCCCCAAAATAAGTTAAATTTCTGCAATTTTGCCCCAATATAAGTGAAATTTCTGGAATTTTGCCCCAAAATAAGTGAAATTTCTGGAATTTTGCACCAAAAAAAAATGGAATTTCTGAGATTTGCCCCAAAATAAGGAGAATATCTGTCTTTTTGCCCCAACATATAGGGAATTTCTGCTTTTTTGACCCACAATTAGGGGAATTTCTGCAATTTTGCTCCAAAATAAGGGGAATTTCTGCTTTTTTGCCTCTAAATAAGTGGAATTTCTGTCTTTTTCTCCCAAAACAAAGGAAATTTCTGCCTTTTTGCACCAAAATAAAGAAAATTTCTGTCTTTTTTCCCTGAAATAAGTGAAATTTCTGCAATTTTGCCCCAAAATAAGTGAAATTTCTGCAATTTTTCCCCAAAATAAGGAGAATTTCTGTTTTTTTGCCCTAACATATAGGGAATTTCTGCTTTTTTGCCCCACAATTAGGGGAATTTCTGCAAGTTTGCTCCAAAATACTGGGAATTCCTGCCTTTTGCCCAAAAATAAGAAGAATGCATACATTTTTGCCATAATAAAAGGGAATTTCTTAATTTTTGCTCCAAAATAAGGGGAATTTCTGCTTTTTTCCCTCTAAATAACTGAAATTTCTGTCTTTTTACCCCAAAACAAAGGGAATTCCTGTCTTTTTGCCCCAAAATAAGAAAAATTTCTGACCAGTTACCCTGAAATAAGTGAAATTTCTGCAATTTTGCCCCAAAATAAGGGAAATTTCTTCCTTTTGGTCCCCAAATAAGGAGAATTTCAACCTTTTTACCTCAAAATAAGGGGAATTCTGCATTTTTGCCACAAAATATTAGGAATTTCTGCCTTTTTGCCCCAAAATAAAGAAAATTTCTGCCTTTTTTCCCTGAAATAAGTGAAATTTCTGCAATTTTGCCCCAAAATAAGTGAAATTTCTGCAATTTTGCCCCAAAATAAGTGAAATTTCTGCAATTTTGCCCTAAAATAAGTGGAATTTTGAGTTTTGCACCAAACTAAAGAGAATTTTTGTTTTTTGCCCTAACATATAGGGAATTTCTGCCTTTTTGCCCCACAATTAGGGGAATTTCTGCAATTTTGCTCCAAAATACGGGGAATTTCTGCCTTTTTGCCCGAAAATAAAAAGAATGCATACCTTTTTGCCAGAAAAAAAAGGAAATTTCTTCATTTTTGCTCCAAAATAAGGGGAATTTCTAATTTTTTGCCTCTAAATAAGTGGAATTTCTGTCTTTTTCCCCCAAAACAAAGGGAATTTCTATCTTTTTTGCCCCAAAATAAAAAAAATTTCTGAATTATTACCCTGAAATAAGTGAAATTTCTTCAATTTTGCCCCAAAATAAGGGAAATTTCTGCCTTTTTGCCCCCAAATAAGGGGAATTTCAGCCTTTTTACCTCAAAATAAGGGGAATTTCTGCATTTTTGCCACAAAATATTAAGAATTTCTGCCTTTTTGCCCCAAAATAAATAAAATTTCTGCCTTTTTTCGCTGAAATAAGTGAAATTTCTGCAATTTTGCCCCAAAATAAGTAAAATTTCTGCAATTTTGATCTAAAATAGGGGAAATTTCTGGAATTTTACCCCAAAATAAGTGGAATTTCTGAGTTCTGCCCCAAAATAAGGAGAATTTCTGTCTTTTTGCCCTAACATATAGGGAATTTCTGCTTTTTTGCCCCACTATTAGAGGAATTACTGCAATTTTGCTCCAAAATACGGGGAATATCTGCCTTTTTGCCCGAAAATAAGAAGAATGCATACCTTTTTGCCATAAAAAAGGGAAATTTCTTCATTTTTGCTTCAAAATAAGGGGAATTTCTGATTTTTGCCTCTAAATCAGTGGAATTTCTGTCTTTTTCTCCCAAAACAAAGGAAATTTCTGCCATTTTGCCCCAAAATAAAGAAAATTTCTGACTTATTGCCCTGAAATAAGTGAAATTTCTGCAATTTTGCCCCAAAATAAGGGAAATTTCTGCCTTTTTGCCCCCAAATAAGGGGAATTTCAGCCTTTTTACCTCAGAATAAGGGGAATTTCTGCATTTTTGCCCCAAAATATGGGAAATTTCTGCCCTTTTGCCTTAAAATAAGAAAAATTTCTAAAATTTTTTAACAAAATAAAAGAAATTTCTGCCTTTTTGCCCCAAAATAAGAAAATTTCTACTTTTTTCTGCAATAAGTGAAATTTCTACAATTTTGCCCCAAAATAATTCAAATTTCTGCAATTTTGCCCCAAAATAAGGGAAATTTCTGGAATTTTGCCCCAAAATAAGTGGAATTTCTGAGTTTTGCCCCAAAATAATGAGAATTTCTGTCTTTTTGCCACAACATATAGGGAATTTCTGCCTTTTTGCCCCACAATTAGGAGAATTTCTGCAATTTTGCTCCAAAATACGGGGAATTTCTGCCTTTTTGCCTGAAAATAAGAAGAATGCATACATTTTTGCCATAAAAAAGGGAAATTTCTTCATTTTTGCTCCAAAATAAGGGGAATTTCTGCATTTTTGACTCTAAATAAGTGGAATTTCTGTCTCTTTCCCCCAAAACAAAGGGAATTTCTGACTTTTTCGCCGCAAAGTAAGGAAAAATTCTGACTTATTACCCTGAAGTAAGTGAAATTTCTGCAATTTTGCCCCAAAATAAGGAAAATTTCTGCCTTTTTCCCTGAAATAAGTGAAATTTCTGCAATTTTGCCCCAAAATAAGTGAAATTTCTAGAATTTTGCCCCCAAAAAAGTGGAATTTCTGAGATTTGCCCCAAAATAAGAAGAATTTCTGTCTTTTTGCCCCAACATATAGGGGATTTCTGCTTTTTTGACCCACAGTTAGGGGAATTTCTGCAATTTTGCTCCAAAATAAGGGGAATTTCTGCTTTTTTGCCTCTAAATAAGTGGAATTTCTGTCTTTTTCCCCCAAAACCAAGGGAATTCCTGTCTTTTTTGCCCTAAAATAAAAAATTTCTGACTTATTACCCTGAAATAAGTGAAATTTCTGCAATTTTGCCCCAAAATAAGAGAAATTTCTGCTTTTTTGCCCCCAAATAAGGGGAAATTCAGCCTTTTACCTCAGAATAAGTGGAATTTCTGCATTTTTCCCCAAAATATGGGAAATTTCTGCCTTTTTGCCTTAAAATAAGAAAAATTTCTGAAATTTTTTAACATAATAAAAGAAATTTCTGCCTTTTTGCCCCAAAATAAGTAAATTTCTACTTTTTTCTGCAATATGTAAAATTTCTGCAATTTTGCCCCAAAATAAGTCAAATTTCTGCAATTTTGCCCCAAAATAAGGGAAATTTCTAGAATTTTGCCCCAAAAAGTGGAATTTCTTATTTGGCCCCAAAATAATGAGAATTTCTGTTTTTTGCACTAACATATAGGGAATTTCTGCCTTTTTGCCCCACAATTAGGGGAATTTCTGCAATTTTGCTCCAAAATACGGGGAATTTCTGCCTTTTTGCCCCACAATTAGGGGAATTTCTGCAATTTTGCTCCAAAATAAGGGGAATTTCTGCTTTTTTGCCTCTAAATAAGTGGAATTTCTGTCTTTTTCGCCCAAAACAAAGGGAATTCCTGTCTTTTTGCCCCAAAATAAGGAAAATTTCTGACCAGTTACCCTGAAATAAGTGAAATTTCTGCAATTTTGCCTCAAAATAAGGGAAATTTCTGCCTTTTTGCCCTCAAATAAGGAGAATTTCAGCCTTTTTACCTCAAAATAAGGGGAATTTCTGCATTTTTGCAACAAAATATTAGGAATTTCTGCCTTTTTGCCCCAAAATAAGAAAATTTCTGCCTTTTTTCCCTGAAATAAGTGAAATTTCTGCAATTTTGCCCCAAAATAAGTGAAATTTCTGGAATTTTGCCCCAAAATAAGTGGAATTTCTGAGTTTTGCACCAAAATAAAAAGAATTTCTCTTTTTTGCCCTAACATATAGGGAATTTCTACCTTTTTGCCCCACAATTAGGGGAATTTCTGCAATTTGGTTCCAAAATACGGGGAATTTCTGCCTTTTTGCCTCCAAATAAAAGGAATTTCAGCCTTTTTACCTCAAAATAAGGGGAATTTCTGCATTTTTGCCACAAAATATTAGGAATTTCGGCATTTTTGCCCCAAAATAAGAAAATTTGTGCCTTTTTTTCTGAAATAAGTGAAATTTGTGCAATTTTGCCCCAAAATAAAAAAAATTTCTGACTTATTACCCTGAAATAAGTGAAATTTCTGCAATTTTGCCCCAAAATAAGGGAAATTTCTGCCTTTTTGTCTCCAAATAAGGGGAATTTAAGCCTTTTTACCTCAAAATAAGGGGAATTTCTGCATTTTTGCCACAAAATATTAGGAATATCTGCATTTTTGCCCCAAAATAAGAAAATTTCTGCCTTTTTTCCCTGAAATAAGTGAAATTTCTGCAATTTTGCCCCAAAATATGTGAAATTTCTGTAATTTTGCCCCAAAATAAGTGAAATTTCTGGAATTTTGATTTAAAATAAGTGGAATTTTGAGTTTTGCACCAAAATAAGGAGAATTTCTGTTTTTTGCCCTAACATATAGGGAATTTCTGCCTTTTTGCCCCACAATTAGAGGAATTTCTGCAATTTTGTTCCAAAATACGGGGAATTTCTGCCTTTTTGCCTGAAAATAAGAAGAATGCATACCTTTTTGCCATAAAAAAAGGAAATTTCTTCATTTTTGCTCCAAAATAAGGGGAATTTCTGCTTTTGCCTCTAAATAAGTGGAATTTCTGTCTTTTTCCCCCAAAACAAAGGGAATTTCTGTCTTTTTTGCCCCAAAATAAAAAAAATTTATGACTTATTACCCTGAAATAAGTGAAATTTCTGCAATTTTGCTTCAAAATAAGGGAAATTTCTGCCTTTTTGGCCCCAAATAAGGGGAATTTCAGCCTTTTTCCCTCAAAATAAGGGAAATTTCTGCATGTTTGCCCGAAAATAAGAAGAATGCATACCTTTTTGCAATAAAAAAGGGAAATTTCTTCATTTTTGCTCCAAAATAAGTGGAATTTCTGCTTTTTTGCCTCTAAATAAGTGGAATTTCTGTCTTTTTCGCCCAAAACAAAGGGAATTTCTGTCTTTTTGCCCCAAAATAAGGAAAATTTCAGACTTATTACCCTGAAGTAAGTGAAATTTCTGCAATGTTGCCCCAAAATAAGGGAAATTTCTGCCTTTTTCCCCCAAATAAGGGGAATTTCAGCTTTTTTACCTAAAAATAAGGGGAATTTTTGCATTTTTGCCACAAAATAATAGGAATTTCTGCCTTTTTGCCCCAAAATAAGGAAAATTTCAGCTATTTTTCCCTGATATAAGTGAAATTTCTGCAATTTTGCCGCAAAATAAATAAAATTTCTGACTTATTATCCTGAAATAAGTGAAATTTCTGCAATTTTGCCCCAAATTTAGGAAAATTTCTGCCTTTTTGCCTCCAAATAAGGGGAATTTCAGCCTTTTTACCTCAAAATAAAAGGAATTTCTGCATTTTTGCCACAAAATATTAGGAATTTCTGCATTTTTGCCCCAAAATAAGAAAATTTCTGCTTTTTTTCCCTGAAATAAGTTAAATTTCTGCAATTTTGCCCCAAAATAAGTGAAATTTCTGCAATTTTGCCCCAAAATAATGGAAATTTCTGGAATTTTGCCCCAAAATAAGTGAAATTTCTGCGTTTTGCCCCAAAATAAAGAGAATTTCTGTTTTTTGCTCCAACATAAAGGGAATTTCTGCACTTTTGCCCCACAATTAGGGGAATTTCTGCAATTTTGCTCCAAAACACGGGGAATTTCTGCTTTTTTGCCCGAAAATAAGAAGAATGCATAATTTTTTGCCATAAAAAAGGGAAATTTCTTCATTTTTGCTCCAAAATAAGTGGAATTTCTGCTTTTTTGCTTCTAAATAAGTGGAATTTCTGTATTTTCGCCCAAAACAAAGGGAATTTCTGTCTTTTTTGCCCCAAAATAAGGAAAATTTCAGACTTATTACCCTGAAGTAAGTGAAATTTCTGCAATGTTGCCCCAAAATAAGGGAAATTTCTGCCTTTTTGCCCCCAAATAAGGGGAATTTCAGCTTTTTTACCTCAAAATAAGGGGAATTTTTAGATTTTTGCCACAAAATAATAGGAATTTCTGCCTTTTTGCCCCAAAATAAGGAAAATTTCAGCTATTTTTCCCTGATATAAGTGAAATTTCTGCAATTTTGCCGCAAAATAAATAAAATTTCTGACTTATTACCCTGAAATAAGTGAAATTTCTGCAATTTTGCCCCAAAATAAGTGAAATTTCTGCAATTTCGCCCCAAAATAATGGAAATTTCTGGAATTTTGGCCCAAAATAAGTGAAATTTCTGCGTTTTGTCTTAAAATAAAGAGAATTTTTGTCTTTTTGCCCCAACATAAAGGGAATTTCTGCCCTTTTGCCCCACAATTAGGGGAATTTATGCAATTTTGCTCCAAAACACGGGGAATTTCTGCTTTTTTGCCCGAAAATAAGAAGAATGCATACCTTTTTGCCATAAAAAAGGGAAATTTCTTCATTTTTGCTCCAAAATAAGTGGAATTTCTGCTTTTTGGCCTCTAAATAAGTGGAATTTCTGTCTTTTTCGCCCAAAACAAAGGGAATTTCTGTCTTTTTTGCCCCAAAATAAGGAAAATTTCAGACTTATTACCCTGAAGTAAGTGAAATTTCTGCAATTTTGCCCCAAAATAAGGGAAATTTCTGCCTTTTTGCCCCCAAATAAGGGGAATTTCAGGTTTTTACCACAAAATAAGGGAAATTTCTGCATTTTTGCTACAAAATATTAGGAATTTCTGCCTTTTTGCCCCAAAATAAGGAAAATTTCAACCTTTTTCCCTGAAATAAGTGAAATTTCTGCAATTTTGCCCCAAAATACGTGAAATTTCTGCAATTTTGCTCTAAAATAAGTGAAATTTCTGAAATTTTGCCTCAAAATAAGTGAAATTTCTGGAATTTTGCCCCAAAATAAGTGGAATTTCTGAGATTTCCCCCACAATAAAAAGAATTTCTGTCTTTTTGCCCCAACATATAGGGAATTTCGGCCTTTTTGACCCACAATTAGGATAATTTCTGCAATTTTGCTCCAAAATAAGGGGAATTTCTGCTTTTTTGCCTCTAAATAAGTGGAATTTCTGTCTTTTTCCCCCAAAATAAAGGGAATTTTTGGCTTTTTTGCCCCACAATTAGAAGAATTTCTGCAATTTTGCTCCAAAATACGGGGAATTACTGCTTTTTTACCCGAAAATAAGAAGAATGCATAACTTTTTGCCATAAAAAAAGGAAATTTCTTCATTTTTGCTCCAAAGTAAGGGGAATTTCTGCTTTTTTGCCTCTAAATAACTGGAATTTCTGTCTTTTTCCCCCAAAACAAAGGGAATTTCTGTCTTTTTGCCCCAAAATAAGGAAAATTTCTGACCAGTTACCTTGAAAAAAGTGAAATTTCTGCAATT
>NW_027667672.1:0-97000 GCF_963924665.1 Micromys minutus | reverse complement strand
CCCTTATTTTGCAGCAAAATTGCAGAAATTTGCTTTATTATGGGAAAAAATTGGAGAAATTTCCCTTATTTTAGGGCAAAATTGCAGAAATTTCACTTATTTCAGAAGAAAAAACAAAAATTTTTCTTATTTTGGGGCAAAAAGGCAGAAATTCCCATTATTTTGGGGAAAAAAGGCAGAAATTCACCTTATTTTGGGGTAAAATTGCAGAAATTTCACATATTTCAGGGCAAAAAGGCAGAAATTCCCCTTATTTTGAGGTAAAATGCTGAAATTTCCCAAATTTTGGGGCAAAAGGCAGAAATTCCCCTAATATCGGGGAAAAATGCAGAAATTCCCATTATTTTGGGGCTAAAAAACAGGAATTTTCCATATTTTGAAGAAAAATTCCAGAAATTCTCATAATTTTCAGGCAAAAAGGCTGAAATTCTCCTAATTTTGGGGCAAAAATACAGAAAATCTCCTTTTTTCGGGTGCAAAAAGTCAGAAATTCCCCTTATTTGGGGCAAAATTGCAGAAATTTCCTCTTCTTTGGGGCAAAATTGCAGAAATTTTCCTTATTTTGGGGCAAAATTGCAGAAATTTCACTTATTTCAGGGAAAAAAAGGCAGAAATTTCTCTTATTTTGGAATAAAAAGGCAGAAATTTCTTCTTTTTTGGTACAAAATTGCAGAAATTTTTCTTATTTTGGGGCAAAAAAGCAGAAATTTCCCATATTTTGGGGCAAAAGGCAGATATTCCCCTTATTTTGAGGAAAAAAGGCTGAAATTCCCCTTATTTTGGGGCAAAAGGCAGAAATTCTCCTTATTTTGGGGCAAAAAGCAGACATTTCCCTTATTTTGGGGAAAAATTTTAGAAATTTCACTTATTTCAGGGCAGAAAGTCAGAAATACCCCTTATTTTGGGGCAAAAAGACAGAAATTCTGTTTATTTTTGTGGAAAAGTCAGAAATTGCACTTATTTTGAGTCAAAAAGGCGGAAAATCGCCTTATTATGGGGCAAAAGTAAAGAAATTTCCCTTTTATATAGCAAAAAGGTATACATTGCCTTTATTTTCAGGCAAAAAGGCAGAAATTACCCGTATTTTGAGCAAAATTGCAGAAATTCCCCTAATTTTGGGGCAAAAAGGCAGAAATTCCCCTTATTTTGAGGTAAAACTGCAAAAATTTCACTTATTTCGCGGCAAAATGGCAGAAATTCCCCTTATTTTCGGCGAAAAAGGCAGAAAATCTTCGTATTTTGGAGCAAAATTGCAGAAATTCACCTAATTTTTGGGTAAAACATGCAGTAATTTTCATTATTTTGTGGCAAAAAGGCAGAAATTCCCCTTATTTTGGGGCAAATGGCAGAAATTCCCCTTATTTTAGGGCAAAATTGCAGAAATTTCCTTTATTTGGGGGCAAAAAACAGAAATTCTCTTTATTTTGGGGCAAAATTGCAGAAATTTGCTTTATTTGGGGGCAAAAAACAGAAATTCCCCTTATTTTGCAGCAAAATTGCAGAAATTTGCTTTATTATGGGGAAAAATTGGAGAAATTTCCCTTATTTTAGGGCAAAATTGCAGAAATTTCACTTATTTCAGAAGAAAAAACAAAAATTTTTCTTATTTTGGGGCAAAAAGGCAGAAATTCCCATTATTTTGGGGAAAAAAGGCAGAAATTCACCTTATTTTGGGGTACAATTGCAGAAATTTCACATATTTCAGGGCAAAAAGGCAGAAATTCCCCTTATTTTTAGGTAAAATGCTGAAATTCCCCATAATTTGGGGCAAAAGGCAGAAATTCCCCTAATATCGGGGTAAAAATGCAGAAATTCCCATTATTTTGGGGCTAAAAAACAGGAATTTTCCATATTTTGAAGAAAAATTGCAGAAATTCTCATAATTTTCAGGCAAAAAGGCTGAAATTCTCCTTTTTTTTGGGGCAAAAATACAGAAAATCTCCTTTTTTCGGGTGCAAAAAGTCAGAAATTCCCCTTATTTGGGGCAAAATTGCAGAAATTTCCTCTACTTTGGGGCAAAATTGCAGAAATTTTCCTTATTTTGGGGCAAAATTGCAGAAATTTCACTTATTTCAGGGAAAAAAAGGCAGAAATTTCTCTTATTTTGGAATATAAATGCAGAAATTTCTTTTATTTTGGTACAAAATTGCAGAAATTTTTCTTATTTTGGGGCAAAAAGGCAGAAATTTCCCATATTTTGGGGCAAAAGGCAGATATTCCCCTTATTTTGAGGAAAAGAGGCTGAAATTCCCTTATTTTGGGGCAAAAGGCAGAAATTCTCCTTATTTTGGGGCAAAAAGCAGACATTTCCCTTATTTTGGGGAAAAATTTTAGAAATTTCACTTATTTCAGGGCAGAAAGTCAGAAATACCCCTTATTTTGGGGCAAAAAGACAGAAATTCTGTTTATTTTTGTGGAAAAATCAGAAATTGCACTTATTTTGAGTCAAAAAGGCGGAAAATCACCTTATTATGGGCAAAAGTAAAGAAATTTCACTTTTATATAGCAAAAAGGTATACATTGCCTTTATTTTCAGGCAAAAAGGCAGAAATTACCCGTATTTTGAGCAAAATTGCAGAAATTCCCCTAATTTTGGGGCAAAAAGGCAGAAATTCCCCTTATTTTGAGGTAAAACTGCAAAAATTTCACTTATTTCGCGGCAAAATGGCAGAAATTCCCCTTATTTTCGGCGAAAAAGGCAGAAAATCTTCGTATTTTGGAGCAAAATTGCAGAAATTCACCTAATTTTTGGGTAAAACATGCAGTAATTTTCATTATTTTGTGGCAAAAAGGCAGAAATTCCCCTTATTTTGGGGCAAATGGCAGAAATTCCCCTTATTTTAGGGCAAAATTGCAGAAATTTCCTTTATTTGGGGGCAAAAAACAGAAATTCTCTTTATTTTGGGGCAAAATTGCAGAAATTTGCTTTATTTGGGGGCAAAAAACAGAAATTCCCCTTATTTTGCAGCAAAATTGCAGAAATTTGCATTATTATGGGGAAAAATTGGAGAAATTTCCCTTATTTTAGGGCAAAATTGCAGAAATTTCACTTATTTCAGAAGAAAAAACAAAAATTTTTCTTATTTTGGGGCAAAAAGGCAGAAATTCCCATTATTTTGGGGAAAAAGGCAGAAATTCACCTTATTTTGGGGTAAAATTGCAGAAATTTCACATATTTCAGGGCAAAAAGGCAGAAATTCCCCTTATTTTGAGGTAAAATGCTGAAATTCCCCATATTTTGGGGCAAAAGGCAGAAATTCCCCTAATATCGGGGAAAAAATGCAGAAATTCCCATTATTTTGGGGCTAAAAAACAGGAATTTTCCATATTTTGAAGAAAAATTGCAGAAATTCTCATAATTTTCAGGCAAAAAGGCTGAAATTCTCCTTTTTTTTGGGCAAAAATACAGAAAATCTCCTTTTTTCGGGTGCAAAAAGTCAGAAATTCCCCTTATTTGGGGCAAATTGCAGAAATTTCCTCTACTTTGGGGCAAAATTGCAGAAATTTTCCTTATTTTGGGGCAAAATTGCAGAAATTTCACTTATTTCAGGGAAAAAAAGGCAGAAATTTCTCTTATTTTGGAATAAAAAGGCAGAAATTTCTTTTATTTTGATACAAAATTGCAGAAATTTTTCTTATTTTGGGGCAAAAAAGCAGAAATTTCCCATATTTTGGGGCAAAAGGCAGATATTCCCCTTATTTTGAGAAAAAAAGGCTGAAATTCCCCTTATTTTGGGGCAAAAGGCAGAAATTCTCCTTATTTTGGGGCAAAAAGCAGACATTTCCCTTATTTTGGGAAAAAAGTTTAGAAATTTCACTTATTTCAGGGCAAAAAGTCAGAAATTTCCCTTATTTTGGGGCAAAAAGACAGAAATTCCTTTTATTTTTGGGGAAAAGGCAGAAATTGCACTTATTTTGAGTCAAAAAGGCGGAAAATCGCCTTATTATGGGGCAAAAGTGAAAAAATTTCCCTTTTTTATAGCAAAAAGGTATACATTGCCTTTATTTTCGGGCAAAAAGGAAGAAATTCCCCGTATTTTGGAGGAAAATTGCAGAAATTCCCCTAATTTTGGGACAAAAAGGCAGAAATTCCCCTTATTTTGGGGTAAAACTGCAGAAATTTCACTTATTTCGCGGCAAAATGGCAGAAATTCCCCTTATTTTTGGCGAAAAAAACAGAAAATCCTCGTATTTTGGAGCAAAATTGCAGAAATTCACCTAATTTTGGGGTAAAACATGCAGTAATTTTCATTATTTTGAGGCAAAAAGGCAGAAATTCTTCTTATTTTGGGGCAAATGGCAGAAATTCCCCTTATTTTAGGGCAATATTGCAGAAATTTCCTTTATTTGGGGGCGAAAAACAGAAATTCTCTTTATTTTGGGGCAAAATTGCAGAAATTTGCTTTATTAGGAGGCAAAAAACAGAAATTCCCCTTCTTTTGCAGCAAAATTGCAGAAATTTGATTTATTATGGGGAAAAATTGGAGAAATTTCCCTTATTTTAGGGCAAAATTGCAGAAATTTCACTTATTTCAGAAGAAAAAACAAAATTTTTTCTTATTTTGGGGCAAAAAGGCAGAAATTCCCATTATTTTGGGGCAAAAAGGCAGAAATTCACCTTATGTTGGGGTAAAATTGCAGAAATTTCACATATTTCAGGGCAAAAAGGCAGAAATTCCCCTTCTTTTGAGGTAAAATGCTGAAATTCCCCATATTTTGAGGCAAAAGGCAGAAATTACCCTTATTTTGGGGCAAAAAGGGAACAAATTTTCATTATTTTCGTGCAAAATTGCAGAAATTTCATTTATTTCAGGGTAAAAAGTCAGAAATTCCCCTTATTTTGGGGCAAAAAGGAGAAATTTCTTTTATTACGGTACAAAATTGAAGAAATTTTCTTTATTTTGGAACAAAAAGGCAGAAATTCTCCATATTTTGGGGTAAAAGGCAGAAATTCTTCTTATTTTGAGGTAACATGCAGAAATTCCTTTTATTTTGAGGTAAAATGCAGAAATTCCCCTAATATCGGGGAAAAAAATACAGAAATTCCCTATATTTTGGGGCTAAAAGGCAGGAAATTTCCGTGTTTTGAAGAAAAATTACAGAAATTCTCATAATTTTCAGGCAAAAAGGCTGAAATTCTCCTTATTTTGGGGCAAAATTGCAGAAATTTCCTCTCCTTTGGGGCAAAATTGCAAAAATTTCCCTTATTTTGGGGCAAAATTGCAGAAATTTCATTTATTTCAGGGTAAAAAGTCAGAAATTCCCCTTATTTTGGGGCAAAAAGGAGAAATTTCTTTTATTACGGTACAAAATTGAAGAAATTTTCTTTATTTTGAAACAAAAAGGCAGAAATTTCTTTTATTTTGGTACAAAATTGCAAAAATTCTTTTTTTTGGGGGGCAAAAAGGCAGAAATTTCCCATATATTGGGGAAAAAGGCAGAAATTCCCCTTATTTTGAGGAAAAAAGGCTGAAATTCTCCTTATTTTGGGGCAAAAGGCAGAAATTCTCCTTATTTTGGGGCAAAAAGCAGACATTTCCCTTATTTTGGGGAAAAATTTTAGAAATTTCACTTATTTCAGGGCAAAAAGTCAGAAATTCCCATTATTTTGGGGCAAAAAGACAGAAATTCCGTTTATTTTTGTGGAAAACTCAGAAATTGCACTTATTTTGAGTCAAAAAGGCAGAAAATCGCCTTATTATGGGGCAAAAGTGAAGAAATTTCCCTTTTTTATAGCAAAAAGTTATACATTGCCTTTAATTTCGGGCAAAAAGGCAGAAATTCCCTGTATTTTGGAGCAAAATTGCAGAAATTCCCCTAATTTTGGGGCAAAAAGGCAGAAATTCCCCTTATTTTGGGGTAAAACTGCAGAAATTTCACTTATTTCGCGGCAAAATGGCACAAATTCCCCTTATTTTCGGCGAAAAAGGCAGAAAATCCTCGTATTTTGGAGCAAAATTGCAGATATTCACCTAATTTTGGGGTAAAACATGCAGTAATTTTCATTATTTTGTTGCAAAAAGGTAGAAATTCCCCTTATTTTGGGGCAAATGGCAGAAATTCCTTTTATTTTAGGGCAAAATTGCAGAAATTTCCCTTATTTGGGGGCAAAAACCAGAAATTCTCCTTATTTTGGGGCAAAATTGCAGAAATTTGCTTTATTTGGGGGCAAAAAACAGAAATTCCCCTTATTTTGCAGCAAAATTGCAGAAATTTGCTTTATTATGGGAAAAAATTGCAGAAATTTGCCTCATTTTAGGGCAAAATTGCAGAAATTTCACTTATTTCAGAAGCAAAAACAAAAATTTTTCTTATTTTGGGGCAAAAAGGCAGAAATTCCCATTATTTTGGGGCAAAAAGGCAGAAATTCCCATTATTTTGGGGTAAAATTGCAGAAATTTCACATATTTTAGGGCAAAAAGGCAGAAATTCCCCTTCTTTTGAGGTAAAATGCTGTAATTCCCCATATTTTGGGGCAAAAGGCAGAAATTCCCCCTATTTTGGGGCAAAAAAAAACACAAATTTTCCTTATTTTCGGGCAAAATTGCAGAAATTTCATTTATTTCAGGGTATAAAGTCAGAAATTCCCCTTATTTTGGGGCAAAAATGAGAAATTTATTTTATTATGGTACAAAATTGAAGAAATTTTCTTTATTTTGGAACAAAAAGGCAGAAATAACCCATATTTTGGGGTAAAAGGCAGAAATTCTTCTAATTTGAAGTAACATGCAGAAATTCCTTTTATTTAGAGGTAAAATGCAGAAATTCCCCTAATATTGGGGACAAAGGCAGAAATTCCCTTTATTTTGGGGCTAAAATGCAGAAATTTTCTGTATTTTGAAGAAAAATTGCAGGAATTCTCATAATTTTTGGGCAAAAAGTCTGAAATTCTCCTTATTTTTGGTCAAAAAGACAGAAAATCTCCTTTTTTCGGGTGCAAAAAGTCAGAAATTCCCATTATTTTGGGCAAAATTGCAGAAATGTCCTCTACTTTGGGGCAAAATTGCAGAAATTTTCCTTATTTTGGGGCAAAATTGCAGAAATTTCACTTATTTCAGGGAAAAAAAGGCAGAAATTTCTCTTATTTTGGAATAAAAAGGCAGAAATTTCTTTTATTTTTGTACAATATTTCGGAAATTTTTCATATTTTAAGGAAAAAAGGCTGAAATTCCCCTTATTTTGGGGCAAAAAGGCAGAAATTCCCCTTATTTTGGAGCAAAAAGCAGACATTTCCCTTATTTTGAGAAATAATTTTAGAAATTTCACTTATTTCAGGGCAAAAAGTCAGAAATTCCCCTTATTTTGGGGCAAAAAGACAGAAATTCCGTTTATTTTTGGGGAAAAGGCAGAAATTGCACTTATTTTGAGTCAAAAAGATGAAAGATCCCCTTATTTTGGGGCAAAAGTGAAGAAATTTCCCTTTTTTATAGCAAAAAGGTATACATTGCCTTTATTTTCGGGCAAAAAGGCAGAAATTCCTCGTATTTTGGAGCAAAATTGCAGAAATTCGCCGAATTTTGGGGCAAAAAGGCAGAAATTCACATTATTTGGGGGTAAAACTGCAGAAATTTCACTTATTTCGTGGCCAAATCGCAGAAATTCCTTTTATTTTTGGCAAAAAAGGCAGAAAATCATCGTATTTTGGAGCAAAATTGCAGAAATTCACCTAATTTTGGGGTAAAACATGCAGTAATTTTCTTTATTTTGTAGCAAAAAGGCAGAAATTCCCCTTATTTTGGGGCAAATGGCAGAAATTCCCCTTATTTAAGGGCAAAATTGCAGAAATTTCCCTTATTTGGGGGCAAAAAACAGAAATTCCTTTTATTTTGGGGCAAAATTGCTGAAATTTGCTTTATTTGGGGGCAAAAAACAGAAATTCCCCTTATTTTGCAGCAATATTGCAGAAATTTGCTTTATTATGGGGTAAAATTGCAGAAATTTCCCTTATTTTAGGGCAAAATTGCAGAAATTTCACTTGTTTCAGGAAAAAAACAAAATTTTTTCTTATTTTGGGGCAAAAAGGCAGAAATTCCCATTATTTTGGGGCAAAAAGGCAGAAATTTACCTTATTTTGGGGTAAAATTGCAGAAATTTCACATATTTCAGGGCAAAAAGACAGAAATTTTCCTTATTTTGGGGCAAAAAGGAGAAATTTCTTTTATTATGGTACAAAGTTGAAGAAATTTTCTTTATTTTGGAACAAAAAGGCAGAAATTCCCCATATTTTGGGGCAAAAGTCAGAAATTCTTCTTATTTTGAGGTAACATGCAGAAATTTCTTTTATTTAGAGGTAAAATTCTGAAATTCCCCTAATATTTGGGAAAAATGCAGAAATTCCCTTTATTTTGGGGCTAAAAGGCAGAAATTTTCTGTATTTTGAAGAAAAATTGCAGAAATTCTCATAATTTCCGGGCAAAAAAGCTGAAATTCTTTTTATTTTGGGACAAAATACAGAAAATCTTGTTTTTTCTGGTGCAAAAAGTAAGAAATTCCCCTTATTTGGGGCAAAATTGCAGAAATTTCCTTTACTTTGGGGCAAAATTGCAGAAATTTCCCTTATTTTGGGGCAAAATTGCAGAAATTTTACTTATTTCAGGGAAAAAAGGCAGAAATTTCTCTTATTTTGGAACAAAAAGGCAGAAATTTTTTTTATTTTGGTAAAAAATTGCAGAAATTTTTCTTATTTTGGCGCAAAAAGGCAGAAATTTCCTATATTTTTGGGTAAAAGGCAGAAATTCCCCTTATTTGAGGAAAAAAGGCTGAAATTCCCCTTATTTTGGGGCAAAAAAGCAGAAATTCTCCTTATTTTGGGGCAAAAAGCAGACATTTTTCTTATTTTGGAGAAAAATTTTAGAAATTTCACTTATTTCAGGGCAAAAAGTCAGAAATTCCCTTATTTTGGGGCAAAAAGACAGAAATTCCTTTTATTTTTGGGGAAAAGGCAGAAATTGCACTTATTTTGAGGCAAAAAGGCGGAAAATCGCCTTATTTTGGGGCAAAAGTGAAGAAATTTCCCTTTTTCATAGCAAAAAGTTATACATTGCCTTTATTTTCGGGCAAAAAGACAGAAATTCCCTGTATTTTGGAGCAAAATTGCAGAAATTCCCCTAATTTTGGGGGAAAAAGGCAGAAATTCCCCTTATTTTGGGGTAAAACTGCAAAAATTTCACTTATTTCGCAGCAAAATTGCAGAAATGCCCATATTTTCGGCCAAAAAGGCAGAAAATCCTCGTATTTTGGAGCAAAATTGCAGAAATTCACCTAATTTTGTGGTAAAACATGCAGTAATTTTCTTTATTTTGTGGCAAAAAGACAGAAATTCCCCTTATTTTGGGGCAAATGGCAGAAATTCCTTTTATTTTAGAGCAAAATAGCAGAAATTTCCCTTATTTGGGGGCAAAAAACAGAAATTCCCCTTATTTTAAGGCAAAATTGCAGAAATTTGGTTTATTTGGGGGCAAAAAACAGAAATTCGTCTTATTTTGCGGAAAAATTTCCGAAATTGCTTTATTATGGGGAAAAATTGCAGAAATTTCCCTTATTTTAGGGCAAAATTGCAAAAGTTTCACTTATTTCAGAAGAAAAAACAAAAATTTTTCTTATTTTGGGGCAAAAAGGCAGAAATTCACATTATTTTGGGGCAAAAAGGCAGAAATTCACCTTATGTTGGGGTAAAATTGCAGAAATTTCACATATTTCAGGGCAAAAAGGCAGAAATTCCCCTTCTTTTGAGGTAAAATGCTGAAATTCCCCATATTTTGGGGCAAAAGGCAGAAATTCCCCTTATTTTGGGGCAAAAAAGGAACAAATTTTCCTTATTTTCGTGCAAAATTGCAGAAATTTCATTTATTTCAGGGTAAAAAGTCAGAAATTCCCCTTATTTTGGGGCAAAAAGGAGAAATTTCTTTTATTACGGTACAAAATTGAAGAAATTTTCTTTATTTTGGAACAAAAAGGCAGAAATTCTCCATATTTTGGGGTAAAAGGCAGAAATTCTTCTTATTTTGAGGTAACATGCAGAAATTCCTTTTATTTTGAGGTAAAATGCAGAAATTCCCCTAATATCGGGGAAAAAAATACAGAAATTCCCTATATTTTGGGGCTAAAAGGCAGGAATTTTCCGTGTTTTGAAGAAAAATTACAGAAATTCTCATAATTTTCAGGCAAAAAGGCTGAAATTCTCCTTATTTTGGGGCAAAATTGCAGAAATTTCCTCTCCTTTGGGGCAAAATTGCAAAAATTTCCCTTATTTTGGGGCAAAATTGCAGAAATTTCACTTATTTCAGGGAAAAAAGGCAGAAATTTCTCTTATTTTGAAACAAAAAGGCAGAAATTTCTTTTATTTTGGTACAAAATTGCAAAAATTCTTTTTTTTGGGGGGCAAAAAGGCAGAAATTTCCCATATTTTGGGGAAAAAGGCAGAAATTCCCCTTATTTTGAGGAAAAAAAGCTGAAATTCTCCTTATTTTGGGGTAAAAGGCAGAAATTCTCCTTATTTTGGGGCAAAAAGCAGACATTTCCCTTATTTTGGGGAAAAATTTTAGAAATTTCACTTATTTCAGGGCAAAAAGTCAGAAATTCCCATTATTTTGGGGCAAAAAGACAGAAATTCCGTTTATTTTTGTGGAAAACTCAGAAATTGCACTTATTTTGAGTCAAAAAGGCAGAAAATCGTCTTATTCTGGGGCAAAAGTGAAGAAATTTCCCTTTTTTATAGCAAAAAGTTATACATTGCCTTTAATTTCGGGCAAAAAGGCAGAAATTCCCTGTATTTTGGAGCAAAATTGCAGAAATTCCCCTAATTTTGGGGCAAAAAGGCAGAAATTCCCCTTATTTTGGGGTAAAACTGCAGAAATTTCACTTATTTCGCGGCAAAATGGCACAAATTCCCCTTATTTTCGGCGAAAAAGGCAGAAAATCCTCGTATTTTGGAGCAAAATTGCAGATATTCACCTAATTTTGGGGTAAAACAGGCAGTAATTTTCATTATTTTGTTGCAAAAAGGCAGAAATTCCCCTTATTTTGGGGCAAATGGCAGAAATTCCTTTTATTTTAGGGCAAAATTGCAGAAATTTGCTTTATTTGGGGGCAAAAAACAGAAATTCCCCTTATTTTGCAGCAAAATTGCAGAAATTTGCTTTATTATGGGAAAAAATTGCAGAAATTTGCCTCATTTTAGGGCAAAATTGCAGAAATTTCACTTATTTCAGAAGCAAAAACAAAAATTTTTCTTATTTTGGGGCAAAAAGGCAGAAATTCCCATTATTTTGGGGCAAAAAGGCAGAAATTCCCATTATTTTGGGGTAAAATTGCAGAAATTTCACATATTTTAGGGCAAAAAGGCAGAAATTCCCCTTCTTTTGAGGTAAAATGCTGTAATTCCCCATATTTTGGGGCAAAAGGCAGAAATTCCCCCTATTTTGGGGCAAAAAAAAAACACAAATTTTCCTTATTTTCGGGCAAAAGTGCAGAAATTTCATTTATTTCAGGGTATAAAGTCAGAAATTCCCCTTATTTTGGGGCAAAAATGAGAAATTTATTTTATTATGGTACAAAATTGAAGAAATTTTCTTTATTTTGGAACAAAAAGGCAGAAATAACCCATATTTTGGGGTAAAAGGCAGAAATTCTTCTAATTTGAAGTAACATGCAGAAATTCCTTTTATTTAGAGGTAAAATGCAGAAATTCCCCTAATATTGGGGACAAAGGCAGAAATTCCCTTTATTTTGGGGCTAAAATGCAGAAATTTTCTGTATTTTGACGAAAAATTGCAGAAATTCTCATAATTTTTGGGCAAAAATTCTGAAATTCTCCTTATTTTTGGTCAAAAAGACAGAAAATCTCCTTTTTTCAGGTGCAAAAAGTCAGAAATTCCCATTATTTTGGGCAAAATTGCAGAAATGTCCTCTACTTTGGGGCAAAATTGCAGAAATTTCCCTTATTTTGGGGCAAAATTGCAGAAATTTCACTTATTTCAGGGCAAATAGGCAGAAATTTCTCTTATTTTGGAACAAAAGGCAGAAATTTCTTTTATTTTTGTACAATATTTCGGAAATTTTTCATATTTTAAGGAAAAAAGGCTGAAATTCCCCTTATTTTGGGGCAAAAAGGCAGAAATTCCCCTTATTTTGGAGCAAAAAGCAGACATTTCCCTTATTTTGAGAAATAATTTTAGAAATTTCACTTATTTCAGGGCAAAAATTCAGAAATTCCCCTTATTTTGGGGCAAAAAGACAGAAATTCCGTTTATTTTTGGGGAAAAGGCAGAAATTGCACTTATTTTGAGTCAAAAAGATGAAAGATCCCCTTATTTTGGGGCAAAAGTGAAGAAATTTCCCTTTTTTATAGCAAAAAGGTATACATTGCCTTTATTTTCGGGCAAAAAGGCAGAAATCCTCGTATTTTGGAGCAAAATTGCAGAAATTCGCCGAATTTTGGGGCAAAAAGGCAGAAATTCACATTATTTGGGGGTAAAACTGCAGAAATTTCACTTATTTCGTGGCCAAATCGCAGAAATTCCTTTTATTTTTGGCAAAAAAGGCAGAAAATCATCGTATTTTGGAGCAAAATTGCAGAAATTCACCTAATTTTGGGGTAAAACATGCAGTAATTTTCTTTATTTTGTAGCAAAAAGGCAGAAATTCCCCTTATTTTGGGGCAAATGGCAGAAATTCCCCTTATTTAAGGGCAAAATTGCAGAAATTTCCCTTATTTGGGGGCAAAAAACAGAAATTCCCCTTATTTTGGGGCAAAATTGCGGAAATTTGCTTTATTTGGGGGCAAAAAACAGAAATTCCCCTTATTTTGCAGCAAAATTGCGGAAATTTGCTTTATTATGGGGTAAAATTGCAGAAATTTCCCTTATTTTAGGGCAAAATTGCAGAAATTTCACTTGTTTCAGGAAAAAAACAAAATTTTTTCTTATTTTGGGGCAAAAAGGCAGAAATTCCCATTATTTTGGGGCAAAAAGGCAGAAATTTACCTTATTTTGGGGTAAAATTGCAGAAATTTCACATATTTCAGGGCAAAAAGACAGAAATTTCCCTTATTTTGGGGCAAAAAGGAGAAATTTCTTTTATTATGGTACAAAGTTGAAGAAATTTTCTTTATTTTGGAACAAAAAGGCAGAAATTCCCCATATTTTGGGGCAAAAGTCAGAAATTCTTCTTATTTCGAGGTAACATGCAGAAATTTCTTTTATTTAGAGGTAAAATGCTGAAATTCCCCTAATATTTGGGAAAAATGCAGAAATTCCCTTTATTTTGGGGCTAAAAGGCAGAAATTTTCTGTATTTTGAAGAAAAATTGCAGAAATTCTCATAATTTCCGGGCAAAAAACTGAAATTCTTTTTATTTTGGGACAAAATACAGAAAATCTTGTTTTTTCGGGTGCAAAAAGTAAGAAATTCCCCTTATTTGGGGCAAAATTGCAGAAATTTCCTTTACTTTGGGGCAAAATTGCAGAAATTTCCCTTATTTTGGGGCAAAATTGCAGAAATTTTACTTATTTCAGGGAAAAAAGGCAGAAATTTCTCTTATTTTGGAACAAAAAGGCAAAAATTTTTTTTATTTTGGTAAAAAATTGCAGAAATTTTTCTTATTTTGGGGCAAAAAGGCAGAAATTTCCTATATTTTTGGGTAAAAGGCAGAAATTCCCCTTATTTGAGGAAAAAAGGCTGAAATTCCCCTTATTTTGGGGCAAAAAAGCAGAAATTCTCCTTATTTTGGGGCAAAAAGCAGACATTTTTCTTATTTTGGAGAAAAATTTTAGAAATTTCACTTATTTCAGGGCAAAAAGTCAGAAATTCCCTTATTTTGGGGCACAAAGACAGAAATTCCTTTTATTTTTGGGGAAAAGGCAGAAATTGCACTTATTTTGAGGCAAAAAGGGGGAAAATCGCCTTATTTTGGGGCAAAAGTGAAGAAATTTCCCTTTTTCATAGCAAAAAGTTATACATTGCCTTTATTTTCGGGCAAAAAGACAGAAATTCCCTGTATTTTGGAGCAAAATTGCAGAAATTCCCTTAATTTTGGGGCAAAAAGGCAGAAATTCCCCTTATTTTGGGGTAAAACTGCAGAAATTTCACTTATTTCGCGGTAAAATGGCAGACATTCCCCTTATTTTCGGCGAAAAAGGCAGAAAATCCTCGTATTTTGGAGCAAAATTGCAGAAATTCGCCGAATTTTGGGGCAAAAAGGCAGAAATTCCCCTTATTTTGGGGTAAAACTGCAGAAATTTCACTTATTTCACGGCCAAATCGCAGAAATCCCCCTTATTTTTGGCGAAAAAGGCAAAAAATCATCGTATTTTGGAGCAAAATTGCAGAAATTCACCTAATTTTGGGGTAAAACATGCAGTAATTTTCTTTATTTTGTGGCCAAAAGGCAGAATTTCCCCTTATTTTGGGGCAAATGGCAGAAATTCCTTTTATTTTAGGGCAAAATTGCAGAAATTTCCCTTATTTGGGACAAAAAACAGAAATTCCTCTTATTTTGAGGCAAAATTGCAGAAAGTTGCTTTATTTGGGGGCAAAAAACAGAAATTCCCCTTTATTTTGCAGCAAAATTGCAGAAATTTGCTTTATTATGGGGTAAAATTGCAGAAATTTCTCATATTTTAGGGCAAAAACGCAGAAATTCCCCTTATTTTGAGGTAAAATGCTGAAATTCCCCATATTTTGGGGCAAAAGGCAGAAATTCCCCTTATTTTCGGGCAAAAAAGGCACAAATTTCCCTTATTTTCGGGCAAAATTGCAGAAATTTCATTTAATTCAGGGTAAAAAGTCAGAAATTCCCCTTATTTTGGGGCAAAAAGGAGAAATTTCTTTTATTATGGTACAAAATTGAAGAAATTTTCTTTATTTTGGAACAAAAAAGCAGAAATTCCCCATATTTTGAGTTAAAAGGCAGTAATTCTTCTTATTTTGAGGTAAAATGCAGAATTTCCCATTATTTAGAAGTAAAATGCTGAAATTTCCCAAACATTGGAGAAAAATGCAGAAATTCCCTTTATTTTGCGGCAAACTGAAGAAATTTCTCTTTTTTATGGCAAAAAGGTATACATTCCCTTTATTTACGGGCAAAAAAGCAGAAATTCCTTGTATTTTGAAGCATAATTGCAGAAATTCTCCTAATTTTGGGGCAAAAATGCAGAAATTCTCCTTATTTGGGGCAAAATTGCAGAAATTTCCTTTCTTTGAGGCAAAATTGCAGAAATTTCCCTTATTTGGGGAGAAAAAACAGAAATTCCCCTTATTTTGGGCCAAAATTGCAGAAATTTGCTTTATTTGGGGGAAAAAAACAGAAATTCCTCTTATTTTGCAGCAAAATTGCAAAAATTTGCTTTATTATGGGGCAAAATTGCAGAAATTTCACTTATTTCAGGGCAAAAAGGCAGAAATTTCTCTTATTTTGGAACAAAAGGCAGAAATTTCTTTTATTTTTGTACAATATTGCAGAAATTTTTCTTATTTTAAGGAAAAAAGGCTGAAATTCCCCTTATTTTGGGGCAAAAAGGCAGAAATTATCCTTATTTTGGAGCAAAAAGCAGACATTTCCCTTATTTTGAGGAAAAATTTTAGAAATTTCACTTATTTCAGGGCAAAAAGTCAGAAATTCCCCTTATTTTGGGGCAAAAAGACAGAAATTCCGTTTATTTTTGGGGAAAAGGCAGAAATTGCACTTATTTTGAGTCAAAAAGGCGGAAAATCGCCTTTTTTTGGGGCAAAAGTGAAGAAATTTCCCTTTTTTATAGCAAAAAGGTATACATTGCCTTTATTTTTGGACAAAAAGGCAGAAATTCCTCGTATTTTGGAGCAAAATTGCAGAAATTCGCCGAATTTTGTGGCAAAAAGGCAGAAATTCCCCTTATTTTGGGGTAAAACTGCAGAAATTTCACTTATTTCACGGCCAAATCACAGAAATCCCCCTTATTTTTGGCGAAAAAGGCAGAAAATCATCGTATTTTGGAGCAAAATTGCAGAAATTCACCTAATTTTGGGGTAAAACATGCAGTAATTTTCTTTATTTTGTGGCCAAAAGGCAGAATTTCCCCTTATTTTGTGGCAAATGGCAGAAATTCCTTTTATTTTAGGGCAAAATTGCAGAAATTTCCCTTATTTGGGACAAAAAACAGAAATTCCCCTTATTTTGAGGCAAAATTGCAGAAAGTTGCTTTATTTGGGGGCAAAAAACAGAAATTCCCCTTTATTTTGCAGCAAAATTGCAGAAATTTGCTTTATTATGGGGTAAAATTGCAGAAATTTCTCATATTTTAGGGCAAAAACGCAGAAATTCCCCTTATTTTGAGGTAAAATGCTGAAATTCCCCATATTTTGGGGCAAAAGGCAGAAATTCCCCTTATTTTCGGGCAAAAAAGGCACAAATTTCCCTTATTTTCGGGCAAAATTGCAGAAATTTCATTTAATTCAGGGTAAAAAGTCAGAAATTCCCCTTATTTTGGGGCAAAAAGGAGAAATTTCTTTTATTATGGTACAAAATTGAAGAAATTTTTTTTATTTTGGAACAAAAAAGCAGAAATTCCCCATATTTTGAGTTAAAAGGCAGTAATTCTTCTTATTTTGAGGTAAAATGCAGAATTTCCCATTATTTAGAAGTAAAATGCAGAAATTTCCCAAACATTGGAGAAAAATGCAGAAATTCCCTTTATTTTGCGGCAAACTGAAGAAATTTCTCTTTTTTATGGCAAAAAGTTATACATTCCCTTTATTTACGGGCAAAAAAGCAGAAATTCCTTGTATTTTGAAGCATAATTGCAGAAATTCTCCTAATTTTGGGGCAAAAATGCAGAAATTCTCCTTATTTGGGGCAAAATTGCAGAAATTTCCTTTCTTTGAGGCAAAATTGCAGAAATTTCCCTTATTTGGGGACAAAAAAGAGAAATTCCCCTTATTTTGGGCCAAAATTGCAGAAATTTGCTTTATTTGGGGGAAAAAAACAGAAATTCCTCTTATTTTGCAGGAAAATTGCAGAAATTTGCTTTATTATGGGGCAAAATTGCAGAAATTTCACTTATTTCAGGGCAAAAAGGCAGAAATTTCTCTTATTTTGGAACAAAAGGCAGAAATTTCTTTTATTTTTGTACAATATTGCAGAAATTTTTCTTATTTTAAGGAAAAAAGGCTGAAATTCCCCTTATTTTGGGGCAAAAAGGCAGAAATTATCCTTATTTTGGAGCAAAAAGCAGACATTTCCCTTATTTTGAGGAAAAATTTTAGAAATTTCACTTATTTCAGGGCAAAAAGTCAGAAATTCCCCTTATTTTGGGGCAAAAAGACAGAAATTCCGTTTATTTTTGGGGAAAAGGCAGAAATTGCACTTATTTTGAGTCAAAAAGGCGGAAAATCGCCTTTTTCTGGGGCAAAAGTGAAGAAATTTCCCTTTTTTATAGCAAAAAGGTATACATTGCCTTTATTTTTGGGCAAAAACCAGAAATTCCTCGTGTTTTGGAGCAAAATTGCAGAAATTCGCCGAATTTTGGGGCAAAAAGGCAGAAATTCCCCTTATTTTGGGGTAAAACTGCAGAAATTTCACTTATTTCGCGGCCAAATCGCAGAAATTCCCCTTATTTTTGGCGAAAAAGGCAGAAAATCATCGTATTTTGGAGCAAAATTGCAGAAATTCACCTAATTTTGGGGTAAAACATGCAGTAATTTTTTTTATTTTGAAGCAAAAAGGCAGAAATTCCCCTTATTTTTGGGCAAATGGCAGAAATTCCCCTTATTTAAGGGCAAAATTGCAGAAATTTCCTTTATTTGGGGGCAAAAAACAGAAATTTCCCTTATTTTGGGGCAAAATTGCTGAAATTTGCTTTATTTGGGGGCAAAAAACAGAAATTCCCCTTATTT
The DNA here is from genome assembly GCF_963924665.1 of Micromys minutus. Classification (NCBI taxonomy): domain Eukaryota; kingdom Metazoa; phylum Chordata; class Mammalia; order Rodentia; family Muridae; genus Micromys; species Micromys minutus. The sequence goes on along the minus strand of NW_027667672.1, from coordinate 79,133 downwards.
TGCAGCAAAATTGCGGAAATTTGCTTTATTATGGGGTAAAATTGCAGAAATTTCCCTTATTTTAGGGCAAAATGGCAGAAATTTCACTTGTTTCAGGAAAAAAACAAAATTTTTTCTTATTTTGGGGCAAAAAGGCAGAAATTCCCATTATTTTGGGGCAAAAAGGCAGAAATTTACCTTATTTTGGGGTAAAATTGCAGAAATTTCACATATTTCAGGGCAAAAAGACAGAAATTTCCCTTATTTTGGGGCAAAAAGAGAAATTTCTTTTATTATGGTACAAAGTTGAAGAAATTTTCTTTATTTTGGAACAAAAAGGCAGAAATTCCCCATATTTTGGGGCAAAAGTCAGAAATTCTTCTTATTTTGAGGTAACATGCAAAAATTTTTTTATTTAGAGGTAAAATGCAGAAATTCCCCTAATATTTGGAAAAAATGCAGAAATTCCCTTTATTTTGGGGCTAAAAGGCAGAAATTTTCCGTATTTTGAAGAAAAATTGCAGAAATTCTCATAATTTCCGGGCAAAAAAGCAGAAATTCTTTTTATTTTGGGACAAAATACAGAAAATCTTTTTTTTTCGGGTGCAAAATGTCAGAAATTCCCCTTATTTGGGGCAAAATTGCAGAAATTTCCTTTACTTTGGGGAAAAATTGCAGAAATTTCCCTTATTTTGGGGCAAAATTGCAGAAATTTTACTTATTTCAGGGAAAAAAGGCAGAAATTTCTCTTATTTTGGAACAAAAAGGCAGAAATTTTTTTTATTTTTGTTAAAAATTGCAGAAATTTTTCTTATTTTGGGGCAAAAAGGCAGAAATTTCCTATATTTTTGGGTAAAGGCAGACATTCCCCTTATTTTGAGGAAAAAAGGCTGAAATTCCCCTTATTTTGGGGCAAAAAAGCAGAAATTCTCCTTATTTTGGGGCAAAAAGCAGACATTTCTCTTAGTTTTGGGAAAAATTTTAGAAATTTCACTTTTTTCAGGGCAAAAAGTTAGAAATTTTTCTTATTTGGGGGCAAAAAGACAGAAATTCCGTTTATTTTTGGGGAAAAGGCAGAAATTGCACTTATTTTGAGGCAAAAAGGCGGAAAATCGCCTTATTTTGGGGCAAAAGTGAAGAAATTTCCCTTTTTTATAGCAAAAAGTTATACATTGCCTTTATTTTCGGGCAAAAAGGCAGAAATTCCCTGTATTTTGGAGCAAAATTGCAGAAATTCCCCTAATTTTGGGGCAAAAAGGCAGAAATTCCCCTTATTTTGGAGTAAAACTGCAGAAATTTCACTTATTTCGCGGTAAAATGGCAGAAATTCCCCTTATTTTCGGCCAAAAAGGCAGAAAATCCTCGTATTTTGGAGCAAAATTGCAGAAATTCACCTAATTTTGGGGTAAAATATGCAGTAATTTTCTTTATTTTGTAGCAAAAAGGCAGAAATTCCCCTTATTTTGGGGCAAATGGAAGAAATTCCCCTTATTTAAGGGCAAAATTGCAGAAATTTCCCTTATTTGGGGGCAAAAAACAGAAATTCCCCTTATTTTGAGGCAAAATTGCAGAAAGTTGCTTTATTTGGGGGCAAAAAACAGAAATTCTCCTTTATTTTGCAGCAAAATTGCAGAAATTTGCTTTATTATGGGGTAAAATTGCAGAAATTTCACATATTTTAGGGCAAAAACGCAGAAATTCCCCTTATTTTGAGGTAAAATGCTGAAATTCCCCATATTTTGGGGCAAAAGGCAGAAATTCCCCTTATTTTGGGGCAAAAAAGGCACAAATTTCCCTTATTTTCGGGCAAAATTGCAGAAATTTCATTTAATTCAGGGTAAAAAGTCAGAAATTCCCCTTATTTTGGGGCAAAAAGGAGAAATTTCTTTTATTATGGTACAAAATTGAAGAAATTTTCTTTATTTTGGAACAAAAAAGCAGAAATTCCCCATATTTTGGGTTAAAAGGCAGTAATTCTTCTTATTTTGAGGTAAAATGCAGAATTTCCCCTTATTTAGAGGTAAAATGCAGAAATTCCCCAAACATTGGAGAAAAATGCAGAAATTCCCTTTATTTTGCGGCAAACTGAAGAAATTTCTCTTTTTTATGGCAAAAAGGTATACATTCCCTTTATTTACGGGCAAAAAAGCAGAAATTCCTTGTACTTTGAAGCAAAATTGCAGAAATTCCCCTAATTTTGGGGCAAAAATGCAGAAATTCTCCTTATTTGGGGCAAAATTTCAGAAATTTCTTTCTTTGGGGCAAAATTGCAGAAATTTCCCTTATTTTAGGGCAAAATTGCAGAAATTTCCCTTATTTGGGGACAAAAAACAGAAATTCCCCTTATTTTGGGCCAAAATTGCAGAAATTTGCTTTATTTGGGGGAAAAAAACAGAAATTCCTCTTATTTTGCAGCAAAATTGCAGAAATTTGCTTTATTATGGGGAAAAATTGCAGAAATTTCCTTTATTTGAGGGCAAAATTGCAGAAATTTCACTTATTTCAGAAGAAAATACAAAAATTTTTTTTATTTTGGGGCAAAAAGGCAGAAATTCCCATTATTTTGGGGCAAAAAGGCATAAATTCACCTTATTTTGGGGTAAAATTGAAGAAATTTCACATATTTCAGGGCAAAAAGGCAGAAATTCCCCTTATTTTGAGGTAAAATGCTGAAATTCACCATATTTTGGGGCAAAAGGCAGAAATTCCCCTTATTTTGGGGCAAAAAAGGCACAAATTTCTCTTATTTTTGGGCAAAATTGCAGAAATTTCATTTATTTCACGGTAAAAAGTCAGAAATTCCCCTTATTTTGGGGCCAAAAGGAGAAATTTCTTTTATTATGGTACAAAATTGAAGAAATTTTTTTTATTTTTGAACAAAAAGGCAGAAATTCACCATATTTTAGGGTAAAATGCAGAAATTCTTCTTATTTTGAGGTAAAATGCAGAAATTCCCCTTATTAAGAGGTAAAATGCAGAAATTCCCCTAATATTGGGGAAAAATGCAGAAATCCCCTTTATTTTGGTGCTAAAAGGCAGAAATTTTCTGTATTTTGAAGAAAAATTGAAGTAATTCTCAAAATTTTCGGGCAAAAAGGCTGAAATTTTCCTTATTTTTGGGCAAAAAGTCAGAAAATCTCTTTTTTTCGGGTGCAAAAAGTCAAAATTCCCCTTATTTGGGGCAAAATTGCAGAAATTTCCTCTACTTTGGGGCAAAATTGCAGAAATTTCCCTTATTTTGGGGCAAAATTGCAGAAATTTCACTTATTTCAGGGAAAAAAGGCAGAAATATCTCTTATTTTGGAACAAAAAGGCAGAAATTTCTTTTATTTTGGTACAAAATTGGAGAAATTTTTCTTATTTTGGGGCCAAAAGGCAGAAATTTCCCATATTTTTGGGCAAAAGGCAGAAATTCCCCTTATTTTGGGGCAAAAAGCAGACATTTCCATTATTTTGGGGAAAAATTTTAGAAATTTCACTTATTTCAGGGCAAAAAGTCAGAAATTTCCCTTATTTTGGGGCAAAAAGACAGAAATTCTGTTTATTTTTGGGGAAAAGGCAGAAATTGCACTTATTTTGAGTCAAAAAGGCGGAAAATCGCCTTATTTTGGGGCAAAAGTGAAGAAATTTCCCTTTTTTATAGCAAAAAGGTATACATTGCCTTTATTTTCGGGCAAAAAGGCAGAAATTCCCCGTATTTTGGAGCAAAATTGCAAAAATTCCCCTAATTTTCGGGCAAAAAGGCAGAAATTCCCCTTATTTTGGGGTAAAACTGCAGAAATTTCACTTATTTCGCGGCAAAATGGCAGAAATTCCCCATATTTTCGGCGGAAAAGGCAGAAAATCCTCGTATTTTGGAGCAAAATTGCAGAAATTCACCTAATTTTGGGGTAAAACATGCAGTAATTTTCTTTATTTTGTGGCAAAAAGGCAGAAATTCCCCTTATTTTGGGGCAAATGGCAGAAATTCCCCTTATTTAAGGGCAAAATAGCAGAAATTCCCCTTATTTTGGGGCAAAATTGCAGAAATTTGCTTTATTTGGGGGCAAAAAACAGAAATTCCTCTTATTTTGTGGCAAAATTGCAGAAATTTGCTTTATTAAGGGGAAAAATTGCAGAAATTTCCCTTATTTTAGAGCAAAAGTGCAGAAATTACGCTTATTTCAGAAGAAAAAACAAAAATTTTACTTATTTTGGGGCAAAAAGGCAGAAATTCCCATTATTTTGGGGCAAAAAGGCAGAAATTTACCTTATTTTGTGGTAAAATTGCAGAAATTTCACATATTTCAGGGCAAAAAGACAGAAATTTCCCTTATTTTGGGGCAAAAAGAAGAAATTTCTTTTATTATGGTACACAGTTGAAGAAATTTTCTTTATTTTGTAACAAAAAGGCAGAAATTCCCCATATTTTGGGGCAAAAGTCAGAAATTCTTCTTATTTTGAGGTAACATGCAGAAATTTCTTTTATTTAGAGGTAAAATGCAGAAATTCCCCTAATATTTGAGAAAAATGCAGAAATTCCCTTTATTTTGGGGCTAAAAGGCAGAAATTTTCCGTATTTTGAAGAAAAATTGCAGAAATTCTCATAATTTCCGGGCAAAAAAGCAGAAATTCTTTTTATTTTGGGACAAAATACAGAAAATCTTTTTTTTTCGGGTGCAAAATGTCAGAAATTCCCCTTATTTGGGTCAAAATTGCAGAAATTTCCTTTACTTTGGGGCAAAATTGCAGAAATTTCCCTTATTTTGGGGCAAAATTGCAGAAATTTTACTTATTTCAGGGAAAAAAGGCAGAAATTTCTCTTATTTTGGAACAAAAAGGCAGAAATTTTTTTTATTTTGGTAAAAAATTGCAGAAACTTTTCTTATTTTGGGGCAAAAAGGCAGAAATTTCCTATATTTTTGGGTAAAAGGCAGACATTCCCCTTATTTTGAGGAAAAAAGGCTGAAATTCCCCTTATTTTGGGCAAAAAAGCAGAAATTCTCCTTATTTTGGGGCAAAAAGCAGACATTTCTCTTAGTTTTGGGAAAAATTTTAGAAATTTCACTTTTTTCAGGGCAAAAAGTTAGAAATTTCCCTTATTTTGGGGCAAAAAGACAGAAATTCCGTTTATTTTTGGGGAAAAGGCAGAAATTGCACTTATTTTGAGGCAAAAAGGCGGAAAATCGCCTTTTTCTGAGGCAAAAGTGAAGAAATTTCCCTTTTTTATAGCAAAAAGTTATACATTGCCTTTATTTTCGGGCAAAAAGGCAGAAATTCCTCGTATTTTGGAGCAAAATTGCAGAAATTCGCCGAATTTTGGGGCAAAAAGGCAGAAATTCCCATTATTTTGGGGTAAAACTGCAGAAATTTCACTTATTTCGCGGCCAAATCGCAGAAATTCCCCTTATTTTTGGCGAAAAAGGCAGAAAATCATCGTATTTTGGAGCAAAATTGCAGAAATTCACCTAATTTTGGGGTAAAACATGCAGTAATTTTCTTTATTTTGTAGCAAAAAGGCAGAAATTCCCCTTATTTTGGGGCAAATGGCAGAAATTCCCCTTATTTAAGGGCAAATTTGCAGAAATTTCCCTTATTTGGGGGCAAAAAACAGAAATTCCCCTTATTTTGAGGCAAAATTGCAGAAATTTCCTTTCTTTGGGGCAAAATTGCAGAAATTTCCCTTATTTTAGGGCAAAATTGCAGAAATTTGCTTTATTATGGGGTAAAATTGCAGAAATTTCCCTTATTTTAGGGCAAAATTGCAGAAATTTCACTTGTTTCAGGAAAAAAACAAAATTTTTTCTTATTTTGGGGCAAAAAGGCAGAAATTCCCTTTATTTTGGGGCAAAAAGGCAGAAATTTACCTTATTTTGGGGTAAAATTGCAGAAATTTCACATATTTCAGGGCAAAAAGACAGAAATTTCCCTTATTTTGGGGCAAAAAGGAGAAATTTCTTTTATTATGGTACAAAGTTGAAGAAATTTTCTTTATTTTGGAACAAAAAGGCAGAAATTCCCCATATTTTGGGGCAAAAGTCAGAAATTCTTCTTATTTTGAGGTAACATGCAGAAATTTCTTTTATTTAGAGGTAAAATGCAGAAATTCCCCTAATATTTGGGAAAAATGCAGAAATTCCCTTTATTTTGGGGCTAAAAGGCAGAAATTTTCCGTATTTTGAAGAAAAATTGCAGAAATTCTCATAATTTCCGGGCAAAAAAGCAGAAATTCTTTTTATTTTGGGACAAAATACAGAAAATCTTTTTTTTTCGGGTGCAAAATGTCAGAAATTCCCCTTATTTGGGGCAAAATTGCAGAAATTTCCTTTACTTTGGGGCAAAATTGCAGAAATTTCCCTTATTTTGGGGCAAAATTGCAGAAATTTTACTTATTTCAGGGAAAAAAGGCAGAAATTTCTCTTATTTTGGAACAAAAAGGCAGAATTTTTTTTTATTTTTGTAAAAAATTGCAGAAACTTTTCTTATTTTGGGGCAAAAAGGCAGAAATTTCCTATATTTTTGGGTAAAACGCAGACATTCCCCTTATTTTGAGGAAAAAAGGCTGAAATTCCCCTTATTTTGGGGCAAAAAAGCAGAAATTCTCCTTATTTTGGGGCAAAAAGCAGACATTTCTCTTAGTTTTGGGAAAAATTTTAGAAATTTCACTTTTTTCAGGGCAAAAAGTTAGAAATTTCCCTTATTTTGGGGCAAAAGACAGAAATTCCGTTTATTTTTGGGGAAAAGGCAGAAATTGCACTTATTTTGAGGCAAAAAGGCGGAAAATCGCCTTATTTTGGGGCAAAAGTGAAGAAATTTCCCTTTTTTATAGCAAAAAGTTATACATTGCCTTTATTTTCGGGCAAAAAGGCAGAAATTCCCTGTATTTTGGAGCAAAATTGCAGAAATTCCCCTAATTTTGGGGCAAAAAGGAAGAAATTCCCCTTATTTTGGGGTAAAACTGCAGAAATTTCACTTATTTCGCGGTAAAATGGCAGAAATTCCCCTTATTTTCGGCCAAAAAGGCAGAATATCCTCGTATTTTGGAGCAAAATTGCAGAAATTCACCTAATTTTGGGGTAAAACATGCAGTAATTTTCTTTATTTTGTAGCAAAAAGGCAGAAATTCCCCTTATTTTGGGGCAAATGGCAGAAATTCCCCTTATTTAAGGGCAAAATTGCAGAAATTTCCCTTATTTGGGGGCAAAAAACAGAAATTCCCCTTATTTTGAGGCAAAATTGCAGAAAGTTGCTTTATTTGGGGGCAAAAAACAGAAATTCTCCTTTATTTTGCAGCAAAATTGCAGAAATTTGCTTTATTATGGGGTAAAATTGCAGAAATTTCACATATTTTAGGGCAAAAATGCAGAAATTCCCCTTATTTTGAGGTAAAATGCTGAAATTCCCCATATTTTGGGGCAAAAGGCAGAAATTCCCCTTATTTTGGGGCAAAAAAGGCACAAATTTCCCTTATTTTCGGGCAAAATTGCAGAAATTTCATTTAATTCAGGGTAAAAAGTCAGAAATTCCCCTTATTTTGGGGCAAAAAGGAGAAATTTCTTTTATTATGGTACAAAATTGAAGAAATTTTCTTTATTTTGGAACAAAAAAGCAGAAATTCCCCATATTTTGGGTTAAAAGGCAGTAATTCTTCTTATTTTGAGGTAAAATGCAGAATTTCCCCTTATTTAGAGGTAAAATGCAGAAATTCCCCAAACATTGGAGAAAAATGCAGAAATTCCCTTTATTTTGCGGCAAACTGAAGAAATTTCTCTTTTTTATGGCAAAAAGGTATACATTCCCTTTATTTACGGGCAAAAAAGCAGAAATTCCTTGTACTTTGAAGCAAAATTGCAGAAATTCCCCTAATTTTGGGGCAAAAATGCAGAAATTCTCCTTATTTGGGGCAAAATTGCAGAAATTTCCTTTCTTTGGGGCAAAATTGCAAAAATTTCCCATATTTTAGGGCAAAATTGCAGAAATTTCCCTTATTTGGGCACAAAAAACAGAAATTCCCCTTATTTTGGGCCAAAATTGCAGAAATTTGCTTTATTTGGGGGAAAAAAACAGAAATTCCTATTATTTTGCAGCAAAATTGCAGAAATTTGCTTTATTATGGGGAAAAATTGCAGAAATTTCACTTATTTCAGGGCAAAAAGGCAGAAATTTCTCTTATTTTGGAACAAAAGGCAGAAATTTCTTTTATTTTTGTACAATATTGCAGAAATTTTTCTTATTTTAAGGAAAAAAGCCTGAAATTCCCCTTATTTTGGGGCAAAAAGGCAGAAATTATCCTTATTTTGGAGCAAAAAGCAGACATTTCCCTTATTTTGAGGAAAAATTTTAGAAATTTCACTTATTTCAGGGCAAAATTCAGAAATTCCTCTTATTTTGGGGAAAAAGACAGATATTCCGTTTATTTTTGGGGAAAAGGCAGAAATTGCACTTATTTTGAGTCAAAAAGGCGGAAAATCGCCTTTTTCTGAGGCAAAAGTGAAGAAATTTCCCTTTTTTATAGCAAAAAGCTATACATTGCCTTTATTTTCGGGCAAAAAGGCAGAAATTCCTCGTATTTTGGAGCAAAATTGCAGAAATTCGCCGAATTTTGGGGCAAAAAGGCAGAAATTCCCATTATTTTGGGGTAAAACTGCAGAAATTTCACTTATTTCGCGGCCAAATCGCAGAAATTCCCCTTATTTTTGGCGAAAAAGGCAGAAAATCATCGTATTTTGGAGCAAAATTGCAGAAATTCACCTAATTTTGGGGTAAAACATGCAGTAATTTTCTTTATTTTGTAGCAAAAAGGCAGAAATTCCCCTTATTTTGGGGCAAATTTGCAGAAATTTCCCTTATTTGGGGGCAAAAAACAGAAATTCCCCTTATTTTGAGGCAAAATTGCAGAAATTTCCTTTCTTTGGGGCAAAATTGCAGAAATTTCCCTTATTTTAGGGCAAAATTGCAGAAATTTGCTTTATTATGGGGTAAAATTGCAGAAATTTCCCTTATTTTAGGGCAAAATTGCAGAAATTTCACTTGTTTCAGGAAAAAAACAAAATTTTTTCTTATTTTGGGGCAAAAAGGCAGAAATTCCCATTATTTTGGGGCAAAAAGGCAGAAATTTACCTTATTTTGGGGTAAAATTGCAGAAATTTCACATATTTCAGGGCAAAAAGACAGAAATTTCCCTTATTTTGGGGCAAAAAGGAGAAATTTCTTTTATTATGGTACAAAGTTGAAGAAATTTTCTTTATTTTGGAACAAAAAGGCAGAAATTCCCCATATTTTGGGGCAAAAGTCAGAAATTCTTCTTATTTTGAGGTAACATGCAGAAATTTCTTTTATTTAGAGGTAAAATGCAGAAATTCCCCTAATATTTGGGAAAAATGCAGAAATTCCCTTTATTTTGGGGCTAAAAGGCAGAAATTTTCCGTATTTTGAAGAAAAATTGCAGAAATTCTCATAATTTCCGGGCAAAAAAGCAGAAATTCTTTTTATTTTGGGACAAAATACAGAAAATCTTTTTTTTTCGGGTGCAAAATGTCAGAAATTCCCCTTATTTGGGGCAAAATTGCAGAAATTTCCTTTACTTTGGGGCAAAATTGCAGAAATTTCCCTTATTTTGGGGCAAAATTGCAGAAATTTTACTTATTTCAGGGAAAAAAGGCAGAAATTTCTCTTATTTTGGAACAAAAAGGCAGAAATTTTTTTTATTTTGGTAAAAAATTGCAGAAACTTTTCTAATTTTGGGGCAAAAAGGCAGAAATTTCCTATATTTTTGGGTAAAAGGCAGAAATTCCCCTTTTTTGAGGAAAAAAGGCTGAAATTCCCCTTATTTTGGGGCAAAAAAGCAGAAATTCTCCTTATTTTGGGGCAAAAAGCAGACATTTCTCTTAGTTTGGGGAAAAATTTTAGAAATTTCACTTTTTTCAGGGCAAAAAGTTAGAAATTTCCCTTATTTTGGGGCAAAAAGACAGAAATTCCGTTTATTTTTGGGGAAAAGGCAGAAATTGCACTTATTTTGAGGCAAAAAGGCGGAAAATCGCCTTATTTTGGGTCAAAAGTGAAGAAATTTCCCTTTTTTATAGCAAAAAGTTATACATTGCCTTTATTTTCGGGCAAAAAGGCAGAAATTCCCTGTATTTTGGAGCAAAATTGCAGAAATTCCCCTAATTTTGGGGCAAAAAGGCAGAAATTCCCCTTATTTTGGGGTAAAACTGCAGAAATTTCACTTATTTCGCGGCAAAGTGGCAGAAATTCCCCTTATTTTCGGCCAAAAAGGCAGAATATCCTCGTATTTTGGAGGAAAATTGCAGAAATTCACCTAATTTGGGGGTAAAACATGCAGTAATTTTCTTTATTTTGTGGCCAAAAGGCAAAATTTCCTCTTATTTTGGGGCAAATGGCAGAAATTCCCCTTATTTTAGGGCAAAATTGATGAAATTTCCCTTATTTGGGGGCAAAAAACAGAAATTCCCTTTATTTTGAGGCAAAATTGCAGAAAGTTGCTTTATTTGGGGGCAAAAAACAGAAATTCCCCTTATTTTGCAGCAAAATTGCAGAAATTTGCTTTATTATAGGGTAAAATTGCAGAAATTTCACATATTTTTGGGCAAAAACACAGAAATTCCCCTTATTTTGAGGTAAAATGCTGAAATTCCCCATATTTTGGTGAAAAGGCAGAAATTCCCCTTATTTTCGGGCAAAAAAGGCACAAATTTCCCTTATTTTCGGGCAAAATTGCAGAAATTTCATTTAATTCAGGGTAAAAAGTCAGAAATTCCCCTTATTTTGGGGCAAAAAGGAGAAATTTCTTTTATTATGGTACAAAATTGAAGAAATTTTCTTTATTTTGCAACAAAAAAGCAGAAATTATCCATATTTTGGGTTAAAAGGCAGTAATTCTTCTTATTTTGAAGTAAAATGCAGAATTTCCCATTATTTAGAGGTAAAATGCAGAAATTCCCCAAACATTGGAGAAAATTGCAGAAATTCCCTTTATTTTGCGGCAAACTGAAGAAATTTCTCTTTTTTATGGCAAAAAGGTATACATTCCCTTTCTTTACGGGCAAAAAAGCAGAAATTCCTTGTATTTTGAAGCAAAATTGCAGAAATTCCCCTAATTTTGGGGCAAAAATGCAGAAATTCTCCTTATTTGGGGCAAAATTGCAGAAATTTCCTTTCTTTGGGGCAAAATTGCAGAAATTTCCTTTATTTGAGGGCAAAATTGCAGAAATTTCCCTTATTTGGGGACAAAAAACAGAAATTCCCCTTATTTTGGGCCAAAATTGCAGAAATTTGCTTTGTTTGGGGGGAAAAAAACAGAAATTCCTCTTATTTTGCAGGAAAATTGCAGAAATTTGCTTTATTATGGGGCAAAATTGCAGAAATTTCACTTATTTCAGGGCAAAAAGGCAGAAATTTCTCTCATTTTGGAACAAAAGGCAGAAATTTCTTTTATTTTTGTACAATATTGCAGAAATTTTTCTTATTTTAAGGAAAAAAGGCTGAAATTCCCCTTATTTTGGGGCAAAAAGGCAGAAATTATCCTTATTTTGGAGCAAAAAGCAGACATTTCCCTTATTTTGAGGAAAAATTTTAGAAATTTCACTTATTTCAGGGCAAAATTCAGAAATTCCTCTTATTTTGGGGAAAAAGACAGATATTCCGTTTATTTTTGGGGAAAAGGCAGAAATTGCACTTATTTTGAGTCAAAAAGGCAGAAAGTCGCCTTTTTCTGGGGCAAAAGTGAAGAAATTTCCCTTTTTTATAGCAAAAAGGTATACATTGCCTTTATTTTCGGGCAAAAAGGCAGAAATTCCTCGTATTTTGGAGCAAAATTGCAGAAATTCGCCGAATTTTGGGGCAAAAAGGCAGAAATTCCCATTATTTTGGGGTAAAACTGCAGAAATTTCACTTATTTCGCGGCCAAATCGCAGAAATTCCCCTTATTTTTGGCGAAAAAGGCAGAAAATCATCGTATTTTGGAGCAAAATTGCAGAAAGTCACCTAATTTTGGGGTAAAACATGCAGTAATTTATTTTGTAGCAAAAAGGCAGAAATTCCCCTTATTTTGGGGCAAATGGCAGAAATTCCCCTTATTTAAGGGCAAAATTGCAGGAATTTCCCTTATTTGGGGGCAAAAAACAGAAATTCCCCTTATTTTGGGGCAAAATTGCTGAAATTTGCTTTATTTGGGGGCAAAAAACAGAAATTCCCCTTATTTTGCAGCAAAATTGCAGAAATTTGCTTTATTATGGGGTAAAATTGCAGAGATTTCCCTTATTTTAGGGCAAAATTGCAGAAATTTCACTTGTTTCAGGAAAAAAACAAAATTTTTTCTTATTTTGGGGCAAAAAGGCAGAAATTCCCATTATTTTGGGGCAAAAAGGCAGAAATTTCCCTTATTTTGGGGTAAAATTGCAGAAATTTCACATATTTCAGGGCAAAAGACAGAAATTTCCCTTATTTTGGGGCAAAAAGGAGAAATTTCTTTTATTATGGTACAAAGTTGAAGAAATTTTCTTTATTTTGGAACAAAAAGGCAGAAATTCCCCATATTTTGGGGCAAAAGTCAGAAATTCTTCTTATTTTGAGGTAACATGCAGAAATTTCTTTTATTTAGAGGTAAAATGCAGAAATTCCCCTAATATTTGAGAAAAATGCAGAAATTCCCTTTATTTTGTGACTAAAAGGCAGAAATTTTCCGTATTTTGAAGAAAAATTGCAGAAATTCTCATAATTTCCGGGCAAAAAAGCAGAAATTCTTTTTATTTTGGGACAAAATACAGAAAATATTTTTTTTTCGGGTGCAAAATGTCAGAAATTCCCCTTATTTGGGGCAAAATTGCAGAAATTTCCTTTACTTTGGGGCAAAATTGCAGAAATTTCCCTTATTTTGGGGCAAAATTGCAGAAATTTTACTTATTTCAGGGAAGAAAGGCAGAAATTTCTCTTATTTTAGAACAAAAAGGCAGAAATTTTTTTTATTTTGGTAAAAAATTGCAGAAATTTTTCTTATTTTGGGGCAATAAAGCAGAAATTTCCTATATTTTTGGGTAAAAGGCAGAAATTCCCCTTATTTTGAGGAAAAAAGGCTGAAATTCCCCTTATTTTGGGGCAAAAAAGCAGAAATTCTCCTTATTTTGGGGCAAAAAGCAGACATTTCTCTTAGTTTGGGGAAAAATTTTAGAAATTTCACTTTTTTCAGGGCAAAAAGTTAGAAATTTCCCTTATTTTGGGGCAAAAAGACAGAAATTCCGTTTATTTTTTGGGAAAAGGCAGAAATTGCACTTATTTTGAGGCAAAAAGGCGGAAAATCGCCTTATTTTGGGGCAAAAGTGAAGAAATTTCCCTTTTTTATAGCAAAAAGTTAAACATTGCCTTTATTTTCGGGCAAAAAGGCAGAAATTCCCTGTATTTTGGAGCAAAATTGCAGAAATTCCCCTAATTTTGGGGCAAAAAGGCAGAAATTCCCCTTATTTTGGGGTAAAACTGCAGAAATTTCACTTATTTCGCGGTAAAATGGCCGAAATTCCCCTTATTTTCAGCCAAAAAGGCAGAAAATCCTCGTATTTTGGAGCAAAATTGCAGAAATTCACCTAATTTTGGGGTAAAACATGCAGTAATTTTCTTTATTTTGTGGCCAAAAGGCAGAATTTCCCTTTATTTTGGGGCAAATGGCAGAAATTCCCCTTATTTTAGGGCAAAATTGCAGAAATTTCCCTTATTTGGGGGCAAAAAACAGAAATTCCCTATATTTTGAGGCAAAATTGCAGAAATTTGCTTTATTATGGGGTAAAATTGCAGAAATTTCACATATTTTAGGGCAAAAACGCAGAAACTCCCCTTATTTTGAGGTAAAATGCTGAAATTCCCCATATTTTGGGGCAAAAGGCAGAAATTCCCCTTATTTTGGGGCAAAAAAGGCACAAATTTCCCTTATTTACGGGCAAAATTGCAGAAATTTCATTTAATTCAGGGTAAAAAGTCAGAAATTCCCCTTATTTTGGGGCAAAAAGGAGAAATTTCTTTTATTATGGTACAAAATTGAAGGAATTTTCTTTATTTTGGAACAAAAAAGCAGAAATTCCCCATATTTTGGGTTATAAGGCAGTAATTCTTCTTATTTTGAGGTAAAATGCAGAATTTCCCCTTATTTAGAGGTAAAATGCAGAAATTCCCCAAACATTGGAGAAAAATGCAGAAATTCCCTTTATTTTGCGGCAAACTGAAGAAATTTCTCTTTTTTATGGCAAAAAGGTATACATTCCCTTTATTTACGGGCAAAAAAGCAGAAATTCCTTGTATTTTGAAGCAAAATTGCAGAAATTCCCTAATTTTGGGGCAAAAATGCAGAAATTCTCCTTATTTGGGGCAAAATTGCAGAAATTTCCTTTCTTTGGGGCAAAATTGCAGAAATTTCCCTTATTTTATGGCAAAATTGCAGAAATTTCCCTTATTTGGGGACAAAAAACAGAAATTCCCCTTATTTTGGGCCAAAATTGCAGAAATTTGCTTTATTTGGGGGAAAAAATCAGAAATTCCTCTTATTTTGCAGCAAAATTGCAGAAATTTGCTTTATTATGAGGGAAAATTGCAGAAATTTCCCTTATTTTAGGGCAAAATTGCAGAAATTTCACTTATTTCAGAAGAAAAAACAAAAATTTTTCTTATTTTGGGGCAAAAAGGCAGAAATTCCCTTTATTTTGGGGCAAAAAGGCAGAAATTCACCTTATTTTGGGGTAAAATTGAAGAAATTTCACATATTTCAGGGCAAAAAGGCAGAAATTCCCTTTATTTTGAGGTAAAATGCTGAAATTCACCATATTTTGGGGCAAAAGGCAGAAATTCCCCTTATTTTGGGGCAAAAAAGGCACAAATTTCTCTTATTTTTGGGCAAAATTGCAGAAATTTAATTTATTTCAGGGTAAAAAGTCAGAAATTCTCCTTATTTTGGGGCCGAAAGGAGAAATTTCTTTTATTATGGTACAAAATTGAAGAAATTATCTTTATATTTGAACAAAAAGGCAGAAATTCACCATATTTTAGGGTAAAATGCAGAAATTCTTCTTATTTTGAGTTAAAATGCAGAAATTCCCCTTATTTAGAGGTAAAATGAAGAAATTCCCCTAATATTGGGGAAAAATGCAGAAATCCCCTTTATTTTGGGGCTAAAAGGCAGAAATTTTCTGTATTTTGAAGAAAAATTGAAGTAATTCTCAAAATTTTCAGGCAAAAAGGCTGAAATTTTCCTTATTTTTGGGCAAAAAGTCAAAAAATCTCCTTTTTTCGGGTGCAAAAAGTCAAAATTCCCCTTATTTGGGGCAAAATTGCAGAAATTTCCTCTACTTTGGGGCAAAATTGCAGAAATTTCCCTTATTTTGGGGCAAAATTGCAGAAATTTCACTTATTTCAGGGAAAAAAGGCAGAAATATCTCTTATTTTGGAACAAAAAAGAAGAAATTTCTTTTATTTTGGTACAAAATTGGAGAAATTTTTCTTATTTTGGGGCCAAAAGGCAGAAATTTCCCATATTTTTGGGCAAAAGGCAGAAATTCCCCTTATTTTGGGGCAAAAAGCAGACATTTCCATTATTTTGGGGAAAAATTTTAGAAATTTCACTTATTTCAGGGCAAAAAGTCAGAAATTTCCCTTATTTTGGGGCAAAAAGACAGAAATTCCGTTTATTTTTGGGGAAAAGGCAGAAATTGCACTTATTTTGAGTCAAAAAGGCGGAAAATCGCCTTATTTTGGGGCAAAAGTGAAGAAATTTCCCTTTTTTATAGCAAAAAGGTATACATTGCCTTTATTTTCGGGCAAAAAGGCAGAAATTCCCCGTATTTTGGAGCAAAATTGCAGAAATTCCCCTAATTTTGGGGCAAAAAGGCAGAAATTCCCCTTATTTTGGGGTAAAACTGCAGAAATTTCACTTATTTCGCGGCAAAATGGCAGAAATTCCCCATATTTTCGGCGAAAAGGGCAGAAAATCCTCGTATTTTGGAGCAAAATTGCAGAAATTCACCTAATTTTGGGGTAAAACATGCAGTAATTTTCTTTATTTTGTGGCAAAAAGGCAGAATTTCCCCTTATTTTGGGGCAAATGGCAGAAATTCCCCTTATTTTAGGGCAAAATTGCAGAAATTTCCCTTATTTGGGGGCAAAAAACAGAAATTCCCCTTATTTTGAGGCAAAATTGCAGAAAGTTGCTTTATTTGGGGGCAAAAAACAGAAATTCCCCTTAATTTTGCAGCAAAATTGCAGAAATTTGCTTTATTATGGGGTAAAATTGCAGAAAATATTCTTATTTTAGGGCAAAATTGCAGAATTTTCACTTATTTCAGAAGAAAAAAGCAAAATTTTTTTCTCATTTTGGGGCAAAAATGAAGAAATTCCCATTATTTTGGGGCAAAAATGCAGAAATTCACCTTATTTTGGGGTAAAATTGCAGAAATTTCACATATTTCAGGGCAAAAAAGCAGAAATTCCCCTTATTTTGAGGTAAAATGCTGAAATTCCCCATATTTTGGGGCAAAAGGAAGAAATTCCCATTATTTTGGAGCAAAAAGGCAAAAATTTCCCTTATTTTCGGGCAAAATTGCAGAAATTTCATCTATTTAAGGGTAAAAAGTCAGAAATTCCCCTTATTTTGTGGCAAAAATAAGAAATTTCTTTTATTATGGTACAAAATTGAAGAAATTTTCTTTATTTTGGAACAAAAAGGCAGAAATTCCTCATATTTTGGTGTAAAAGGCAGAAATTCTTCTTATTTTGAGGTAAAATGCAGAATTTCCTCTTATTTAGAGGTAAATTGCAGAAATTCCCCTAATATTGGGGAAAAATGCAGAAATTCCCTTTATTTTGGGGCTAAAAGGCAGAAATTTTCCATATTTTGAAGAAAAATTGCAGAAATTTTCATAATTTTCGGGCAAAAAGGCTGAAATTCTCTTTATTTTGGGGCAAAAAGACAGAAAGTTTCCTTTTTTCGGGTGCAAAAAGTCAGAAATTCCCCTTATTTGGGGCAAAATTGCAGAAATTTCCTTTACTTTGGGGCAAAATTGCAGAAATTTCCCTTATTTTGGGGCAAAATTGCAGAAATTTCACTTATTTCAGGGAAAAAAGGAAGAAATTTCTCTTATTTTGGGGCAAAAAGGCAGAAATTTCTTTTATTTTGGAACAAAATTGCACAAATTTTTCTTATTTTTGGGCAAAAAGACAGAAATTTCCCATATTTTGGGGCATAAGGCAGAAATTCCCCTTATTTTGAAGAAAAAAATGCTGAAATTCCCATTATTTTGGGACAAAAAGGCAGAAATTCCCCTTATTTTGGGGCAAAAAGCAGACATTTCCATTATTTTGGAAAAAAATTATAGAAATTTCACTTATTTCAGGCCAAAAAGTAAGAAATTCCTCTTATTTTGGGGCAAAAAGGCAGAAATTCCGTTTATTTTTGGGGAAAAGGCAGACATTGCACTTATTTTGAGTCAAAATGGCGAAAGATACCCTTATTTTGGGGCAAAAGTGAAGAAATTTCCCTTTTTTATGGCAAAAAGGTATACATTCTCTTAATTTTCGTGCAAAAAGGCAGAAATTCCCAGTATTTTGGAGCAAAATTGCAGAAATTCCCCTAATTATAGGACAAAAAGGCAGAAATTCCCCTTATTTGGGGCAAAATTGCAGAAATTTCATTTACTTTGGGGCAAAATTGCAGAAATTTTCCTTATTTTGGGGCAAAATTGCAGAAATTTCACTTATTTCAAAGAAAAAAGGCAGAAATTTCTCTTATTTTGGGGCAAAAAGGCAGAAATTCCCCGTATTTTGGGGCAAAAAACAGAAATTCCCCTTAATTTGAGGAAAAAATGCTGAAATTCCCCTTATTTTGGGGCAAAAAGGCAGAAATTCCCCTTATTTTGGGGCAAAATGGTAGAAATTCACCTTATTTTGGGGTAAAATTGCAGAAATTTCATATATTTGAAGGCAAAAAGGCAGAAATTTTCCTTATTTTGATGTAAAATGCTGAAATTACCTATATATTGGAAAAAAGGCAGAAATTCCTCTTATTTGGGGGCAAAAAAGGCACAAATTTCCCTTATTATCGGGCAAAATTGCAGAAATTTCATTTTTTTCAGCATAAAAAGTCAGAAATTCCCCTTATTTAGGGGCAAAAAGTAGAAATTTCTTTTATTATGGTACAAAATTTAAGAAATTTTCTTTATTTTGGAACAAAAAGGAAGAAAGTCCCCATATTTTGGGGTAAAAGGCAGAAATTCTTCTTATTTTGAGGTAACATGCAGAAATTCCTTTTATTTAGAGGTAAAATGCAGAAATTCCCCTAATATTGGGGAAAAATGCAGAAATTCCCTTTATTTTGGGGCTAAAAGGCAGAAATTTTCAGTATTTTTAAGAAAAATTGCAGAAATTCTCATAATTTTCAGGCAAAAAGCTGAAATTCTCCTTATTTTGGGGCAAAAAGACAGAAAATCTCCTTTTTTCGGGTGCAAAAAGTCAGAAATTCCCCTTATTTGGAACAAAATTGCAGAAATTTCCTCTACTTTGGGGCAAAATTGCAGAAATTTCCCTTATTTTGGGGCAAAATTGCAGAAATTTCACATATTTCAGGGAAAAAAGGCAGAAATTTCTCTTATTTTGGAACAAAAAGGCAGAAATTTCTTTTATTTTGGTACAAAATTGCAGAAATTTTTCTTATTTTGGGGCAAAAAGGCAGAAATTTCCCATATTTTGGGGCAAAAGGAAGAAATTCCCCTTATTTTGAGGAAAAAAGGCTGAAATTCCTCTTATTTTGGGGCAAAAAGGCAGAAATTCCCCTTATTTTGGGGCTAAAAGCAGACATTTCCTTTATTTTGGGGAAAAATTTTAGAAATTTAAATTATTTCAGGGCAAAAATTCAGAAATTACCCTTATTTTGCGGCAAAAAGACAGAAATTCCGTTTATTTTTGGGGAAAAGGCAGAAATTGCACATATTTTGAGTCAAAAAGGCGGAAAATCGCCTTTTTCTGGGGCATAAGTGAAGAAATTTCCCTTTTTTATGGCAAAAAGGTATACATTCCCTTTTTTTTCGGGCAAAAAGGCAGAAATTCCCCGTATTTTGGAGCAAAATTGCAGAAATTCCCCTAATTTTGGGGCAAAAAGGAAGAATTTCCCCTTATTTTGGGGTAAAACTGCAGAAATTTCACTTATTTCGCGGGAAGATGGCAGAAAGTCCTTTTATTTCCGGCGAAAAACTCAGAAAATCCTCTTCTTTTGTAGCAAAATTGCAGAAATTCACCTAATTTTGGGGTAAAACATGCAGTAATTTTCTTTATTTTGTGGCAAATAGGCAGAAATTCCCCTTATTTTGGGGCAAATGGCAGAAATTCCCCTTATTTTAGGGCAAAATTTCAGAAATTTCCCTTATTTGGGGGCAAAAAACAGAAATTCCCCTTATTTTGGGGGAAATTGCAGAAATTTGCTTTATTTGGGGGCAAAAAACAGAAATTCCCCTTATTTTGTGGCAAAATTGCAGAAATTTGCTTTATTATTTATGAAAAATTGCTGAAAATTCCCTTATTTTAGAGCAAAAGTGCAGAAATTACACTTATTTCACAAGAAAAAACAAAATTTTTTCTTATTTTGGGGCAAAAAGGCAGAAATTCCCATTTTTTGGGGGCAAAAGGGCAGAAATTCACCTTATTTTGTGGTAAAATTGCAGAAATTTCACATATTTCATTACAAAAAAGCAGAAATTCCCCTTATTTTGAGGTAAAATGCTGAAATTTTCCATATTTTGGGGCAAAAGAAAAAAATTCCCCTTATTTTGGGCCAAAAAATGGCACAAATTTCCCTTATTTTCGGGCAAAATTGCAGAAATTTCATTTATTTCAAGGTTAAAATTCAGAAATTCCCCTTATTTTGGGGCAAAAAGAAGAAATTTCTTTTATTATGGTCCAAAATTGAAAAAATTTTCTTTATTTTGGAACAAAAAGGCAGAAATTCACCATATTTTAGGGTAAAAGGCTGAAATTCTTCTTATTTTGAGGTAAAATCAGAAATTCCCCTTATTTAGAGGTAAAATGCAGAAATTCCCCTAATATTGGAGAAAAATGCAGAAATTCCCTTTATTTTGGTGCTAAAAGGCAGAAATTTTCTGTATTTTGAAGAAAAATTGCAGAAATTCTCATAATTTTCGGGCAAAAAGGCTGAAGTTCTCCTTATTTTTGGGCAAAATTGCAAAAATTTCCTTTACTTTGGGGCAAAATTGCAGAAATTTCCCTTATTTTAAGGCAAAATTGCAGAATATTCCTTTATTTTGGGGCAAAATTGCAGAAATTTCACTTATTTCAGAGAAAAAAGGCAGAAATTTCTCTTATTTTGGGGCAAAAAGGCAGAAATTTCTTTTATTTTGGTACAAAATTGCAGAAATTTTTTTTATTTTGGGGCAAAAAAATAGAAATTCCCCATATTTTGGGGCAAAAGGCAGAAATTTCCCTTATTTTTAGGAAAAAATATTGAAATTCCCTTTATTTTGGGGCAAAAAGGCAGAAATTCCCCTAATTTTGGGGCAAAACCAGACATTTCCCTTATTTTGAGGAAAAATTTTAGAAATTTCAATTATTTCAGGGCAAAAAGTCAGAAATTCCCCTTATTTTGGGGCAAAAAGAGAGAAATTCCGTTTATTTTTGGGAAATAGGCAGAAATTGCACTTATTTTGAGTCAAAAAGGAGGAAAATCTTTATATTTTGGGGCAAAAGTGAAGAAATTTCCCTTTTTTATGGCAAAAAGGTATACATTCCCTTTATTTTCGGGCAAAAAGGCAGAAATTCCCCGTATTTTGGAGCAAAATTACAGAAATTCCCCTAATTTTGGGGCAAAAAGGCAAAAATTCCTCTTATTTGGGGCAAAATTGCAGAAATTTCCTTTACTTTGGGGCAAAATTGCAGAAATTTCGCTTATTTGGGGCAAAATTGCAGAAATTTCACTTATTTCAGTGAAAAAAAGGCAGACATTTTTCTTATTTTGGGGTAAAAAGGCAGAAATTCCCCATATTTTGGGGAAAAAGGCAGAAATTCCCTTTATTTTGAGGAAAAAAATGCTGAAATTCCCCTTATTTTGGGGCAAAAAGGCAGAAATTTCCTTTATTTTGGGGCACAAAGGCAGAAATTCACTTTATTTTGTGGTAAAATTGCAGAAATTTCATATATTTCAGAGCAAAAAGGCAGAAATTTTCCTTATTTTGAGGTAAAATGCTGAAATTACCAATATTTTGGGACAAAAGGCAGAAATTCCCCTTATTTTGGGGCAAAAAAGGCACAAATTTCCATAATTTTCAGGAAAAATTGCAGAAATTTCATTTATTTCAGGGTAAAAAGTCAGAAATTCCCCTTATTTTGGGGCAAAAAGGAGAAATTTCTTTTATTATGGTACAAAATTGAAGAAATTTTCTTTATTTTGGAACAAAAAGGCAGAAATTCCCCATATTTTGAGGTAAAAGGCAGAAATTCTTCTTATTTTGAGGTAACATGCAGAAATTCCTTTTATTTAGAGGTAAAATGCAGAAATTCCCCTAATATTGGGGAAAAATGCAGAAATTCCTTTTATTTTGGGGCTAAAAGGCAGAAATTTTCCGTATTTTGAAGAAAAATTGCAGAAATTCTCATAATTTTCGGGCAAAAAGGCTGAAATTCTCTTTATTTTGGGGCAAAAATACAGAAAACCTCCTTTTTTCGGGTGCAAAATGTCAGAAATTCCCCTTATTTGAGGCAAAATTGCAGAAATTTCCTCTACTTTGGGGCCAAATTGCAGAAATTTCCCTTATTTTGGGGCAAAATTGCAGATATTTCACTTATTTCAGGAAAAAAAGGCAGAAATTTCTTTTATTTTGGAACAAAAAGGCAGAAATTTCTTTTATTTTGGTACAAAATTGCAGAAATTTTTCTTATTTTGGGGCAAAAAGGCAGAAATTTCCCATATTTTGGGGCAAAAGGCAGAAATTCCCCTTATTTTGAGGAAAAAAGGCTGAAATTCCCCTTATTTTAGGGCAAAATTGCAGAAATTTCTTTTATTTGGGGGCAAAAAACAGAAATTCCCCTTATTTTGGCGCAAAATTGCAGAAATTTGCTTTATTTGGGGGCAAAAAACAGAAATTCCTCTTATTTTGCATCAAAATTGCAGAAATTTGCTTTATTATGGGGTAAAATTGCAGAAATTTCACTTCTTTCAGAAGAAAAAACAAAAATTTTTCTTATTTCGGGGCAAAAAGGCAGAAATTCCCATTATTTTGGGGCAAAAAGGCAGAAATTCCCCATATTTTGTGGCAAAAGGCAGAAATTCCTTTTATTTTGAGGAAAAAATGCTGAAATTCCTTTTATTTTGGGGCAAAAAGGCAGAAATTCACCTTATTTTGGGGTAATATTGCAGAAATTTCATATATTTCAGGGCAAAAAGGCAGAAATTTTCCTTATTTTAAGGTAAAATGCTGAAATTACCCATATTTTGGGACAAAAGGAAGAAATTCCCCTTATTTTGGAGCAAAAAAGGCACAAATTTCCCTTATTTTCAGGCAAAATTGCAGAAATTTCACTTATTTCAGAAGAAAAAACAAAAATTTTTCTTATTTCGGGGCAAAAAGTCAGAAATTCCCATTATTTTTGGGCAAAAAGGCAGAAATTTACCTTATTTTGGGGTAAAATTGCAGAAATTTCACATATTTAGGGCAAAAAGGCAGGAATTCCCCCATTTTGGGGCAAAGAGGAGAAATTTCTTTTATTATGGTACAAAATTGAACAAATTTTCTTTATTTTGGAACAAAAATGCAGAAATTCCCCATATTTTGGGGTAAAAGGCAGAAATTCTTCTTATTTTGAGGTAACATGCAGAAATTCCTTTTATTTAGAGGTAAAATGCAGAAATTCCCCTAATATCGGGGAAAAATGCAGAAATTCCCTTTATTTTGGGGCTAAAAGGCAGAAATTTTCCGTATTTTGAAGAAAAATTGCAGAAATTCTCATAATTTTCGAGCAAAAAGGCTGAAATTCTCCTTATTTTGGGGCAAAAAGACAGAAAATCTCCTTTTTTCGGGTGCAAAAATTAAGAAATTCCCCTTATTTGGGGCAAAATTGCAGAAATTTCCTCTACTTTGGGGCAAAATTGCAGAAATTTCCCTTATTTTGTGGCAAAATTGCAGAAATTTCACTTATTTCAGGGAAAAAAGGCAGAAATTTCTCTTATTTTGGAACAAAAAGGCAGAAATTTCTTTTATTTTGGTACAAAATTGCAGAAATTTTTCTTATTTTGGGACAAAAAGGCTAAAATTTCCGATATTATGGGGCAAAAGGCAGAAATTCCCCCTATTTTGAAAAAAAAGGCTGAAATTCCACTTATTTTGGGGCAAAAGGCAGAAATTCTTCTAATTTTGGGGCAAAAAGCAGACATTTCTCTTATTTTGGGGAAAAATTTTAGAAATTTCACTTATTTCAGGGCAAAAAGTCAGAAATTCCCCTTATTTTGGCGCAAATAGAGAGAAATTCCGTTTATTTTTGGGGAAAATGCAGAAATTGCACTTATTTTGAGTCAAAAAGGCGGAAAATCGCCTTATTTTGGGGCAAAAGTGAAGAAATTTCCCTTTTTTATAGCAAAAAGGTATACATTGCCTTTATTTTCTGGCAAAGAGGCAGAAATTCCCAGTATTTTGGAGCAAAATTGCAGAAATTCCCCTAATTTTGGGGCAAAAAGGCATAAATTCCCTCTATTTTCGGGGAAAAAGGCAGAAAATCCTCGTATTTTGGAGCAAAATTGCAGAAATTCACCTAATTTTGTTGTAAAACATGCAGTAATTTTCTTTATTTAGTGGCAAAAATGCTGAAATCCCCCTTATTTTGGGGCAAATGGCAGAAATTCCTCTTATTTTAGGGCAAAATTGCAGAAATTTCCCTTATTTGGGGGCAAAAAACAGAAATTCCCCTTATTTTGGGGCAAAATTGCAGAAATTTGCTTTATTTGGGGGCAAAAAACAGAAATTCCCCTTATTTTGCAGCAAAATTGCAGAAAATGCTTTATTATGGGGAAACATTGCAGAAATTTCCCTTATTTTAGTGCAAAATTTCACAAATTTCACTTATTTCAGAAGAAAAAACAAAAATTTTTCTTTTTTGGGGGTAAAAAGGCAGAAATTCCCATTATTTTGGGGCAAAAAGGCAGAAATTCACTTTATTTTGGGGTAAAATTGCAGAAATTTCACATATTTCAAGGCAAAAAGGCAGAAATTCCTTTTCTTTTGAGGTAAAATGCTGTAATTCCCCATATTTTGGAGCAAAAGTCAGAAATTCCTTATATTTTGGGGCAAAAAAGGCACAAATTTCCATTATTTTCGGGCAAAATTGCAGAAATTTCATTTATTTCAGGGTAAAAAGTCAGAAATTCCTCTTATTGTGGGGCAAAAAGGAGAAATTTCTTTTATTAGGGTACAAAATTGAAGAAATTTTCTTTATTTTGGAACAAAAAAGCAGAAATAACCCATATTTTAGGGTAAAAGGCAGAAATTCTTTTTATTTTGAGGTAACATGCAGAAATTCCTTTTATTTAGAGGTAAAATGCAGAAATTTCCCTAATATTGGGGAAAAATGCAGAAATTCCCATTATTATGGGGCTAAAAGGAAGAAATTTTCCGTATTTTGAAGAAAAATTGCAGAAATTCTCATAATTTTCGGGCAAAAAGGCTGAAATTCTCCTTATTTTTGGTCAAAAAAACAGAAAATCTTTTTTTTTCGGTTGTAAAAATTCAGAAATTCCCCTTATTTGGGGCAAAATTGCAGAAATTTCCTCTACTTTGGGGCAAAATTGCAGAAATTTCCCTTATTTTGGGGCAAAATTGCAGAAGTTTCACTTATTTCAGGGAAAAAAGGCAGAGATTTCTCTTATTTTGGAACAAAAGGCAGAAATTTCTTTTATTTTGGTACAAAATTGCAGAAATTTTTTCTTATTTTGGCGCAAAAAGCAGAAATTTCTCATATTTTGTGACAAAAGGCAGAAATTCCTCTTATGTAAGGAAAAAAGGCTGAAATTCCCCTTATTTTGGGGCAAAAAGGCAGAAATTCTCCTTATTTTGGGGCAAAAAGCAGACATTTCTCTTATTTTGGGGAAAAATTTTAGAAATTTCACTTATTTCAGGGCAAAAAGTCAGAAATTCTCATTATTTTGGGGTAAAAAGACAGAAATTCCGTTTATTTTGGGGGACAAGGCATAAATTGCACTTATTTTGAGTCAAAAAGGTGGAAAATCGCATTTTCCTGGGGCAAAAGTGAAGAAATTTCCCTTATTTGGGGGTAAAACTGCAGAAATTTCACTTATTTCGTTGCCAAATCTCAGAAATTCCCCTTATTTTTGGCGAAAAAGGCAGAAAATCCTCGTATTTTGAAGCAAAAATGCAGAAATTCACCAATTTTGGGGTAAAACATGCAGTAATTTTTTTTATTTTGTAGCAAAAAGGTAGAAATTACCCTTATTTTGGGGCAAATGGCAGAAATTCCCCTTATTGTAGGTCAAAATTGCAGAAATTTCTCTTATTTGGGGGCAAAAAACAGAAAATCCCCTTATTTTGGGGCAAAATTGCAGAAATTTGCTTTATTTGGGGGCAAAAAACAGAAATTCCCCCTATTTTGCAGCAAAATTGCAGAAATTTGCTTTATTATGGGGTAAAATTGCAGAAATTTCCCTTATTTTAGGGCAAAATTGTAGAAATTTCACTTATTTCAGAAGAAAAAACAAAAATTTTTCTTATTTTGGGGCAAAAAGGCAGAAATTCCCATTATTTTGTGGCGAAAAGGCAGAAATTTACTTTATTTTGGGGTAAAATTGCAGAAATTTCACATATTTCAGGGCAAAAAGGCAGAAATTCCCCTTATTTTGGGGCAAAAAGGAGAAATTTCTTTTATTATGGTACAAAATTGAAAAAAATTTCTTTATTTTGGAACAAAAAGGCAGAAATTCCCCATATTTTGGGTCAAAAGTCAGAAATTCTTCTTATTTTGAGGTAACATGCAGAAATTCCTTTTATTTAGAAGTAAAATGCAGAAATTCCCCTAATATTGGGGAAAAATGCAGAAATTCCCTTTATTTTGGGGCTAAAATGCAGAAATTTTCCGTATTTTGAAGAAAAATTGCAGAAATTCTCATAATTTTCGGGCAAAAAGGCTGAAATTCTCTTTATTTTGGGGCAAAAAGACAGAAAATCTCATTTTTTCGGGTGCAAAAAGTCAGAAATTCCCCTTATTTGGGGCAAAATTGCAGAAATTTCCTCTACTTTGGGGCAAAATTGCAGAAATTTTTCTTATTTTGGGGCAAAATTGCAGAAATTTCACTTATTTCAGGAAAAAAATGTAGAAATTTCTCTTATTTTGAAACAAAAAGGCAGATTTTTTTTTATTTTGGTAAAAAATTGCAGAAATTTTTTTTATTTTGGGGCAAAATGGCAGAAATTTCCCATATTTTGGGGCAAAAGGCAGAAATTCCTTTTATTTTGAGAAAAAAATGCTGAAATTCCCCTTATTTTGGGCGAAAAGGCAGAAATTCTCCTTATTTTGGGGCAAAAAGCAGACATTTCCCTTATTTTGGGGAAAAATTTTAGAAATTTCACTTATTTCAGGGCACAAAGTCAGAAATTCCCCTTATTTTGGGGCAAAAAGACAGAAATTCCATTTACTTTTGGGGAAAAGGCAGAAATTGCACTTATTTTGAGTCAAAAAGGCGGAAAATCGCCTTATTTTGGGGCAAAAGTGAAGAAATTTCCCTTTTTTATAGCAAACAGGTATACATTGCCTTTATTTTCGGGCAAAAAGGCAAAAATTTCCTGTATTTTGGAGCAAAATTCAAGAAATTCCCCTAATTTTGGGGCAAAAGGCAGAAATTCCCTTTATTTTGGGGTAAAACTGCAGAAATTTCACTTATTTCGCGGCAAAAAGGCAGAAATTCCCCATATTTTGGGGCAAATGGCAGAAATTCCCCTTATTTTAGGGCAAAATTGCAGAAATTTCACTTATTGCAGAAGAAAAAGCAAAATTTTTTCTTATTTGGGGGCAAAATTGCAGAAATTTCACTTATTTCAGGAAAAAATTGTAGAAATTTCTCTTATTTTGAAACAAAAAGGCAGAATTTTTTTTATTTTGGTAAAAAATTGCAGAAATTTTTCTTATTTTGGGGCAAAATGGCAGAAATTTCCCATATTTTGGGTCAAAAGGCAGAATTTCCTTTTATTTTGAGGAAAAAGTGCTGAAATTCCCCTTATTTTGGGGCGAAAAGGCAGAAATTCTCCTTATTTTTGGGGCAAAAAGCAGACATTTCCCTTATTTTGGGGAAAAATTTTAGAAATTTCACTTATTTCAGGGCACAAAGTCAGAAATTCCCCTTATTTTGCGGCAAAAAGACAGAAATTCCATTTACTTTTGGGGAAAAGGCAGAAATTGCACTTATTTTGAGTCAAAAAGGCGGAAAAACGCCTTATTTTGGGGCAAAAGTGAAGAAATTTCCCTTTTTTATAGCAAAAAAATATACATTGCCTTTATTTTCGGGCAAAAAGGCAAAAATTCCCTGTATTTTGGAGCAAAATTCAAGAAATTCCCCTAATTTTGGGGCAAAAGGCAGAAATTCCCTTTATTTTGGTGTAAAACTGCAGAAATTTCACTTATTTCGCGGCAAAAAGGCAGAAATTCCCCTTATTTTGGGGCAAATGGCAGAAATTCCCCTTATTTTAGGGCAAAATTGCAGAAATTTCACTTATTGGAGAAGAAAAAAGCAAAATTTTTTCTTATTTTGGGGCAAAAATGCAGAAATTCCCATTATTTTGGGGCAAAAAGGCAGAAATTCACCTTATTTTGGGGTAAAATTGCAGAAATATCACATATTTCTTTGCAAAAAAGCAGAAATTCCCCTTATTTTGAGGTAAAATGCTGAAATTCCCCATATTTTGGGGCAAAAGGCAGACATTCCCCTTATTTTGGGCCAAAAAAGGCACAAATTTCCCTTATTTTCGGGCAAAATTGCAGAAATTTTATTTATTTCAGGGTAAAAAGTCAGAAATTCCCCTTATTTTGGAGCAAAAAGGAGAAATTTCTTTTATTATGGTACAAAATTGAAGAAATTTTTTTTATTTTGGAACAAAAAGGCAGAAATTCCCCATATTTTGGGGTAAAAGGCAGAAATTCTTATTTTGAGGTAAAATGCAGAATTTCCCCTTATTTAGAGGTAAAATGCAGAAATTCCCCAAATATTGGAGAAAAATTCAGAAATTCCCTTTTTTTGGGGGGCTAAAAGGAAGAAATTTTCCATATTTTGAAGAAAAATTGCAGAAATTTTCATAATTTTCAAGCAATAATGCTGAAATTCCCTTATTTTGGCTCAAAAAAACAGAAAATCTCCTTTTTTCGGGTGCAAAAATTTAGAAATTCCTTTTATTTGGGGCAAAATTGCAGAAATTTCCTTTACTTTGGGGCAAAATTTTAGAAATTTTCCTTATTTTGGGGCAAAATTGCAGAAAATTCACTTATTTCAGAGATAAAAGGCAGAAATTTCTCTTATTTTGGGGCAAAAATGCAGAAATTTCTTTTATTTTGGTACAAAATTGCAGAAATTTTTCTTATTTGGGGGCAAAAAGACAGAAATTCCCCATATTTTGGGGCAAAAGGCAGAAATTCCCCTTATTTTGAAGAAAAAATGCTGAAATTCCACTTATTTTGGGGCAAAAAGGCAGAAATTCCCTTTATTATGGGGCAAAAAGCAGACATTTTCCTTATTTTGGGGAAAAATTAGAGAAATTTCACTTATTTCAGTGCAAAAAGTCAGAAATTCCCCGTATTTTGGGGCAAAAAGGCAGAAATTCCATTTATTTTTGGGGAAAAGGCAGAAATTGCACTTATTTTGAGTCAAAAAGTCCGAAAAACCCCTTATTTTGGGGCAAAAGTGAAGAAATTTTCCTTTTTTATGGCAAAAAGGTATACATTCCCTTTATTTTCGGGCAATAAGGCAGAAATTCCCCGTATTTTGGAGCAAAATTGCAGAAATTCCCCTAATTTTGGGGCAAAAAGTCAGAAATTCCCCTTATTTGGCGCAAAACTACAGAAATTTCCTTTACTTTGGGGCAAAATTGCAGAAATTTCACTTATTTCATGGAAAAACGCAAAATTTCTCTTATTTTGGGGCAAAAAGGCAGAAATTCTCCGTATTTTGGGGCAAAAGGCAGAAATTCCCCTTATTTTGAGGAAAAAATGCTGAAATTCCCCTTATTTTGGGGCAAAAAGGCAGAAATTACCCTTATTTTGGGGCAAAAAGGCAGAAATTCACCTTATTTTGGGGAAAAATTGAAGAAATTTCATATATTTCAGGGCAAAAAGGAAGAAATTTTCTTTATTTTGAGGTAAAATGCTGAAATTACCCATATTTTGGAACAAAAGGCAGAAATTCCCCATTTTTTGGGGCAAAAAAGGCAAAATTTCCCTTATTTTTGGGCAAAATTACAGAAATTTCATTTATTTCAGGGTAAAAAGTCAGAAATTCCCCTTATTTTGGGGCAAAAATTAGAAATTTCTTTTATTATGGTACAAAATTGAAGAAATTTTTTTTATTTTGGAACAAAAAGGCAGAAATTCCCCATATTTTGGGGTAAAAGGCAGAAATTCTTCTTATTTTGAGGTAACATGCAGAAATTCCTTTTATTTAGAGGTAAAATGCAGAAATTCCCCTAATATTGGGGCAAAATGCAGAAATTCCCTTTATTTTGGGGTTAAAAGGAAGAAAATTTCCGTATTTTGAAGAAAAATTGCAGAAATTCTCATAATTTTCGTGCAAAAAGGCTGAAATTCTCCTTATTTTGTGGCAAAAAGACAGAAAATCTCCTTTTTCGGGTGCAAAATTCAGAAATTCCCCTTATTTGGGGCAAAATTGCAGAAATTTCCTCTACTTTGGGGCAAAATTGCAGAAATTTCCCTTATTTTGGAGCAAAATTGCAGAAATTTCACTTATTTAAGGGAAAAAAGGCCGAAATTTCTCTTATTTTGGAACAAAAAGGCAGAAATTTCTTTTATTTTGGTACAAAATTGGAGAAATTTTTATTATTTTGGGGCAAAAAGGCAGAAATTTTCCATATTTTGGGGCAAAAGGCAGAAATTCCCCTTATTTTGAGGAAAAAAGGCTGAAATTCCCATTATTTTGGGGCAAAAGGCAGAAATATCCCTTATTTTGGTGAAAAATTTTAGAAATTTCACTTATTTCAGGGCAAAAAGTCAGAAATTCCCCTTATTTTGGGGCAAAAAGACAAAAAATCTGTTTATTTTAGAGGAAAAGGCAGAAATTGCACTTATTTTGAGTCAAAAAAGCAGAAAATCGCCTTATTTTGGGGCAAAAGTGAAGAAATTTCCCTTTTTTATAGCAAAAAGTTATACATTGCCTTTATTTTCGGGCAAAAAGGCAGAAATTCTTTGTATTTTGGAGCAAAATTGCAGAAATTCCCCTAATTTTGGGGCAAAAAAGCAGAAATTCCCCTTATTTTGGGGTAAAACTGCAGAAATTTCACTTATTTCGCGGCAAAATGGCAGAAATTCCCCTTATTTTCGGCGAAAAATGCAGAAAATCCTCATATTTTGGAGCAAAATTGCAGAAATTCACCTAATTTTTGGGTAAAACATGCTGTAATTTTTATTATTTTGTGGCAAAAAGGCAGAAATTCTACTTATTTTGGGGCAAATTGCAGAAATTCCCCTTATTTTAGGGCAAAATTGCAGTAATTTCCCTTATTTGTGTGCAAAACACAGAAATTCCTTTTATTTTGTAGCAAAATTGCAGAAATTTGCTTTATTTGGGGGCAAAAAACAGAAATTCACCTTATTTTGCAGCAAAATTGCAGAAATTTGCTTTATTATGGGGTAAAATTGCAGAAATTTCTGTTATTTTAGGGCAAAATTGCAGAAATTTCATTTATTGCAGAAGAAAAAAGCAAAATTTTTTCTTATTTTGGGGCAAAAATGCAGAAATTCCCATTATTTTGGGGCAAAAAGTCAGAAATTCACATTATTTTGGGGTAAAATTGCAGAAATTTCACATATTTCAGGGCAAAAACGCAGAAATTCCCCTTACTTTGAGGTAAAATGCTAAAATTCCCAATATTTTGGGGCAAAAGGCAGAAATTCCCTTTATTTTGGTGCAAAAAAGGCACAAATTTCCATTTTTTTCGGGCAAAATTGCAGAAATTTTATTTATTTCAGGGTAAAAAGTCAGAAATTCCCCTTATTTTGGGGCAAAAAGGAGAAATTTCTTTTATTATGGTACAAAATTGAAGAAATTTTCTTTATTTTGGAACAAAAAGGCAGAAATTCCCCATATTTTGGGGTAAAAGGCAGAAATTCTTATTTTGAAGTAAAATGCAGAATTTCCCCTTATTTAGAGGTAAAATGCAGAAATTCCCCAAATGTTGGAGAAAAATTCAGATATTCCCTTTATTTTGGGGCTAAAAGGCAGAAATCTTCCATATTTTGGAGAAAAATTGCAGAAATTTTCATAATTTTCAAGCAAAAAGGCTGAAAATCCCTTATTTTGGCTAAAAAGACAGAAAATCTCCTTTTTCAGGCGAAAAAAGTCAGGAATTCCGTTTATTTGGAACAAAATTGCAGAAATTTCCTTTACTTTGGGGCAAAATTGCAGAAATTTCCCTTATTTTGGGGCAAAATTGCAGAAAATTCACTTATTTCAGAGCTAAAAGGAAGAAATTTCTCTTATTTTGGGGCAAGAATGCAGAAATTTCTTTTATTTTGGTAAAAAATTTCAGAAATTTTTTTTATTTTGGAGCAAAAAGACAGAAATTCCCCATATTTTGGGGCAAAAGGCAGAAATTCCCCTTATTTTGAAGAAAAAATGCTGATATTCCCCTTATTTTGGGGCAAAAAGGCAGAAATTCCCTTTATTTTGGGGCAAAAAGCAGACATTTCCCTTATTTTAAGGAAAAATTAGAGAAATTTCACTTATTTCAGGGAAAAAAGTCAGAAATTCCCCTTATTTTGGGGCAAAAACGCAGAAATTCCATTTATTTTTGGGGAAAAGGCAGAAATTGCACTTATTTTGAGTCAAAAAGTCCGAAAATCCCCTTATTTTGGGGCAAAAGTGAAGAAATTTCCCTTTTATATGGCAAAAAGGTATACATTCCCTTTATTTTCGGGCAAAAAGGCAGAAATTCCCCGTATTTTGGAGCAAAATTGCAGAAATTCCCCTAATTGTAGGCAAAAAGTCAGAAATTCCCCTTATTTGGGGCAAAACTGCAGAAATTTCCTTTACTTTGGGGCAAAATTGCAGAAATTTCCCTTATTTTGGGGCAAAATTGCAGAAATTTCACTTATTTCAGGGAAAAAAGGCAAAATTTCTCTTATTTTGGGGCAAAAAGGCAGAAATTCCCCATATTTTGGGGCAAAAGGCAGAAATTCCCCTTATTTTGAGGAAAAAATGCTGAAATTCCCCTTATTTTGGGGCAAAAAGGCAGAAATTACCCTTATTTTGGGGCATAAAGGCAGAAATTCACCTTATTTTGGGGAAAAATTGAAAAAATTTCATATATTTCAGGGCAAAAAGGGAGAAATTTTATTTATTTTGAGGTAAAATGCTGAAATTAGCTATATTTTGGGACAAAAGGCAGAAATTCCCCTTTTTTGGGGGGCAAAAAAGGCAAAATTTCCCTTATTTTCAGGCAAAATTGCAGAAATTTCATTTATTTCAGGGTAAAAAGTCAGAAATTCCCCTTATATTGGGGCAAAAAGGAGAAATTTCTTTTATTATGGTACAAAATTGAAGAAATTTTCTTTATTTTGGAACAAAAAGGCAGAAATTCCCCATATTTTGGGGTAAAAGGCAGAAATTCTTCTTGTTTTGAGGTAACATGCAGAAATTCCTTTTATTTAAAGGTAAAATGCAGAAATTCCCCTAATATTGGGGAAAAATGCAGAAATTCCCTTTATTTTGGGGCTAAAAGGCAGAAATTTTCTGTATTTTGAAGAAAAATTTCAGAAATTCTCATAATTTTCGGGCAAAAATGCTGAAATTCTCCTTATTTGGGGGCAAAAAGACAGAAAATCTCCTTTTTCGGGTGCAAAATTCAAAAATTCCCCTTATTTGGGGCAAAATTGCAGAAATTTCATCTACTTTGGGGCAAAATTGCAGAAATTTCCCTTATTTTTGGGCAAAATTGCAGAAATTTCACTTATTTAAGGGAAAAAAGGCAGAAATTTCTCTTATTTTGGAACAAAAAGGCAGAAATTTCTTTTATTTTGGTACAAAATTGCAGAAATTTTTATTATTTTGGGGCAAAAAGGCATAAATTTCCCATATTTTGGGGCAAAAGGCAGAAATTCCACTTATTTTGAGGAAAAAAGGCTGAAATTCCCCTTATTTTGGGGCAAAAAGGCAGAAATTCTTCTTATTTTGGGGCAAAAAGCAAACATTTCCCTTATTTTGGGGAAAAATTTTAGAAATTTCACTTATTTCAGGGCAAAAAGTCAGAATTTCCCCTTATTTTGGGGCAAAAAGACAGAAATTCCGTTTATTTTTGGGGAAAAGGCAGAAATTGCACTTATTTTGAGTCAAAAAGGCAGAAAATCGCTTTATTTTGGGGCAAAAGTGAAGAAATTTCCCTTTTTTTTGGCAAAAAGGTATATATTCCCTTTATTTTCGGGCAAAAAGGCAGAAATTCCCCGTATTTTGGAGCAAAATTGCAGAAATTCCCCTAATTTTGGGGCAAAAACGCAGAAATTCCCTTTATTTTGGGGTAAAACTGCAGAAATTTCACTTATTTCACGGCAAGATGGCAGAAATTCCCCTTATTTTCGGCGAAAAACGCAGAAAATCCTCGTATTTTGGAGCAAAATTGGAGAAATTCACCTAATTTTGGGGTAAAACATGCAGTAATTTTCTTTATTTTGTGGCAAATCGGCAAAAATTCCCCTTATTTTGGGGCAAATGGCAGAAATTCCCTTTATTTTAGGGAAAAATTGCAGAAATTTCCATTATTTGGGGGCAAAAAACAGAAATTCCCCTTATTTTGGGGCAAAATTGCAGAAATTTGCTTTATTTGGGGGCAAAAAACAAAAATTCCCCTTATTTTGCGGCAAAATTGCAGAAATTTGCTTTATTTGGGGGCAAAAAACAAAAATTCCCCTTATTTTGCGGCAAAATTGCAGAAATTTGCTTTATTATTTGTGAAATATTGCAGAAAATTCCCTTATTTTAGGGCAAAATTGCAGAAATTTAACTTATTTCAGAAGAAAAAACAAAAATTTTTCTTATTTTAGGGCAAAAAGGCAAAAATTCCCATTGTTTTTGGGCAAAAAGCCAGAAATTCACCTTATTTTGGCATTAAATTGCAGAAATTTCACATATTTCATTGCAAAAAAGGAAAAATTCCCCTTATTTTGAGGTAAAATGCTGAAATTCCTTATATTTTGGGGCAAAAGGCAGAAATTCCCCTTATTTTGGGCAAAAAAAGGCACAAATTTCCCTTATTTTGGGGCAAAATTGCAGAAATTTAATTTATTTCAAGGTATAAAGTCAGAAATTCCCCTTATTTTGGGGCAAAAAGGAGAAATTTCTTTTATTATGGTACAAAATTAAAGAAATTTTCTTTATTTTGGAACAAAAAGGAAGAAATTCAACATATTTTGGGGTAAAAGGCAGAAATTCTTCTTATTTTGAGGTAAAATGCAGAAATTCTCTTTATTTAGAGGTAAAATGCAGAAATTCTCCTAATATTGGGAAAAATGCAGAAATCCCCTTTATTTTGGGGATAAAAGGCAAAAATTTTCCGTATTTTGAAGAAAAATTGCAGAAATTTTCATAATTTTCGGGCAAAAAGGCTGAAATTCTCCTTATTTTGGGGCAAAATTGCAGAAATTTCCTTTACTGTGGGGCAAAATTGCAAAAATTACCCTTATTTTGGGGCAAAATTGCAGAAATTTCCCTTGTTTTGGGGCAAAATTGCAGAAATTTCACTTATTTCAGGGAAATAAGGCAGAAATTTCTCTTATTTTGGGGCAAAAAGGCAGAAATTTTTTTTCTCTTGGTACAAAATTGCAGAAATTTTTTTTATTTTGGAGCAAAAAGACAGAAATTCCCCATATTTTGGGGCAAAAGGCAGAAATTCCCCTTATTTTGAAGAAAAAATGCTGAAATTCCCCCTATTTTGGGGCAAAAAGGCAGAAATTCCCTTTATTTTGGGGCAAAAAGCAGACATTTCCCTTATTTTGGGGAAAAATTAGAGAAATTTCACTTATTTCAGGGAAAAAAGTCAGAAATTCCCCTTATTTTGGGGCAAAAACGCAGAAATTCCATTTATTTTTGGGGAAAAGGCAGAAATTGCACTTATTTTGAGTCAAAAAGTCCGAAAATCCCCTTATTTTGGGGCAAAAGTGAAGAAATTTCCCTTTTTTATGGCAAAAAGGTATACATTCCCTTTATTTTCGGGCAAAAAGGCAGAAATTCCCCGTATTTTGGAGCAAAATTGCAAAAATTCCCCTAATTTTGGGGCAAAAAGTCAGAAATTCCCCTTATTTTGGGCAAATCTGCAGAAATTTCCTTTACTTTGGGGCAAAATTGCAGACATTTCCCTTATTTTGGGGCAAAATTGCAGAAATTTCACTTATTTCAGAAAAAAAGGCAAAATTTCTCTTATTTTGGGGCAAAAAGGCAGAAATTCCCCATATTTTGGGGCAAAAGGCAGAAATTCCCCTTATTTTGAGGAAAAAATGCTGAAATTCCCCTTATTTTGGGGCAAAAAGGCAGAAATTACCCTTATTTTGGGGCATAAAGGCAGAAATTCACCTTATTTTGGGGAAAAATTGAAAAAATTTCATATATTTCAGGGCAAAAAGGGAGAAATTTTCCTTATTTTGAGGTAAAATGCTGAAATTAGCTATATTTTGGGACAAAAGGCAGAAATTCCCCTTTTTTGGGAGGCAAAAAAGGCAAAATTTCCCTTATTTTCAGGCAAAATTGCAGAAATTTCATTTATTTCAGGGTAAAAAGTCAGAAATTCCCCTTATTTTGGGGCAAAAAGGAGAAATTTCTTTTATTATGGTACAAAATTGAAGAAATTTTCTTTATTTTGGAACAAAAAGACAGAAATTCCCCATATTTTGGGGTAAAAGGCAGAAATTCTTCTTGTTTTGAGGTAACATGCAGAAATTCCTTTTATTTAGAGGTAAAATGCAGAAATTCCCCTAATATTGGGGAAAAATGCAGAAATTCCCTTTATTTTGGGGCTAAAAGGCAGAAATTTTCCGTATTTTTAAGAAAAATTGCAGAAATTCTCATAATTTTCGGGCAAAAATGCTGAAATTCTCCTTATTTGGGGGCAAAAAGACAGAAAATCTCCTTTTTCGGGTGCAAAATTCAAAAATTCCCCTTATTTGGGGCAAAATTGCAGAAATTTCATCTACTTTGGGGCAAAATTGCAGAAATTTCCCTTATTTTTGGGCAAAATTGCAGAAATTTCACTTCTTTAAGAGAAAAAGGCAGAAATTTCTCTTATTTTGGAACAAAAAGGCAGAAATTTCTTTTATTTTGGTACAAAATTGCAGAAATTTTTATTATTTTGGGGCAAAAAGGCATAAATTTCCCATATTTTGGGGCAAAAGGCAGAAATTCCACGTATTTTGAGGAAAAAAGGCTGAAATTCCCCTTATTTTGGGGCAAAAAGGCAGAAATTCTTCTTATTTTGGGGCAAAAAGCAGACATTTCCCTTATTTTGGGGAAAAATTTTAGAAATTTCACTTATTTCAGGGCAAAAAGTCAGAATTTCCCGTTATTTTGGGGCAAAAAGACAGAAATTCCGTTTATTTTTGTGGAAAAGGCAGAAATTGCACTTATTTTGAGTCAAAAAGGCAGAAAATCGCTTTATTTTGGGGCAAAAGTGAAGAAATTTCCCTTTTTTTTGGCAAAAAGTTATACATTCCCTTTATTTTCGGGCAAAAAGGCAGAAATTCCCCGTATTTTGGAGCAAAATTGCAGAAATTCCCCTAATTTTGGGGCAAAAACGCAGAAATTCCCTTTATTTTGGGGTAAAACTGCAGAAATTTCACTTATTTCGCGTCAAGATGGCAGAAATTCCCCTTATTTTCGGCGAAAAATGCAGAAAATCCTCGTATTTTGGAGCAAAATTGGAGAAATTCACCTAATTTTGGGGTAAAACATGCAGTAATTTTCTTTATTTTGTGGCAAATCGGCAAAAATTCCCCTTATTTTGGGGCAAATGGCAGAAATTCCCTTTATTTTAGGGCAAAATTGCAGAAATTTCCATTATTTGGGGGCAAAAAACAGAAATTCCCCTTATTTTGGGGCAAAATTGCAGAAATTTGCTTTATTTGGGGGCAAAAAACAAAAATTCCCCTTATTTTGCGGCAAAATTGCAGAAATTTGCTTTATTTGGGGGCAAAAAACAAAAATTCCCCTTATTTTGCGGCAAAATTGCAGAAATTTGCTTTATTATTTGTGAAATATTGCAGAAAATTCCCTTATTTTAGGGCAAAATTGCAGAAATTTAACTTATTTCAGAAGAAAAAACAAAAATTTTTCTTATTTTAGGGCAAAAAGGCAAAAATTCCCATTGTTTTTGGGCAAAAAGCCAGAAATTCACCTTATTTTGGCATTAAATTGCAGAAATTTCACATATTTCATTGCAAAAAAGCAAAAATACCCCTTATTTTGAGGTAAAATGCTGAAATTCCTTATATTTTGGGGCAAAAGGCAGAAATTCCCCTTATTTTGGGCCAAAAAAGGCACAAATTTCCCTTATTTTGGGGCAAAATTGCAGAAATTTCATTTATTTCAAGGTATAAAGTCAGAAATTCCCCTTATTTTGGGGCAAAAAGGAGAAATTTCTTTTATTATGGTACAAAATTAAAGAAATTTTCTTTATTTTGGAACAAAAAGGCAGAAATTCACCATATTTTGGGGTAAAAGGCAGAAATTCTTCTTATTTTGAGGTAAAATGCAGAAATTCTCTTTATTTAGAGGTAAAATGCAGAAATTCCCCTAATATTGGGAAAAATGCAGAAATCCCCTTTATTTTGGGGATAAAAGGCAAAAATTTTCCGTATTTTGAAGAAAAATTGCAGAAATTTTCATAATTTTCGGGCAAAAAGGCTGAAATTCTCCTTATTTTGGGGCAAAATTGCAGAAATTTCCTTTACTGTGGGGCAAAATTGCAGAAATTACCCTTATTTTGGGGCAAAATTGCAGAAATTTCCCTTGTTTTGGGGCAAAATTGCAGAAATTTCACTTATTTCAGGGAAATAAGGCAGAAATTTCTCTTATTTTGGGGCAAAAAGGCAGAAATTTTTTTTATCTTGGTACAAAATTGCAGAAATTTTTTTTATTTTGGAGCAAAAAGACAGAAATTCCCCATATTTTGGGGCAAAAGGCAGAAATTCCCCTTATTTTGAAGAAAAAATGCTGAAATTCCCCCTATTTTGGGGCAAAAAGGCAGAAATTCCCTTTATTTTGAGGCAAAAAGCAGACATTTCCCTTATGTTGGGGAAAAATTAGAGAAATTTCACTTATTTCAGGGAAAAAAGTCAGAAATTCCCCTTATTTTGGGGCAAAAACGCAGAAATTCCATTTATTTTTGGGGAAAGGGCAGAAATTGCACTTATTTTGAGTCAAAAAGTCCGAAAATCCCCTTATTTTGGGGCAAAAGTGAAGAAATTTCCCTTTTTTATGGCAAAAAGGTATACATTCCCTTTATTTTCGGGCAAAATGGCAGAAATTCCCCGTATTTGGAGCAAAATTGCAAAAATTCCCCTAATTTTGGGGCAAAAAGTCAGAAATTCCCCTTATTTGGGGCAAATCTGCAGAAATTTCCTTTACTTTGGGGCAAAATTGCAGACATTTCCCTTATTTTGGGGCAAAATTGCAGAAATTTCACTTATTTCAGGGAAAAAAGGCAAAATTTCTCTTATTTTGGGGCAAAAAGGCAGAAATTCCCCATATTTTGGGGCAAAAGGCAGAAATTCCCCTTATTTTGAGGAAAAAATGCTGAAATTCCCCTTATTTTGGGGCAAAAAGGCAGAAATTACCCTTATTTTGGGGCATAAAGGCAGAAATTCACCTTATTTTGGGGAAAAATTGAAAAAATTTCATATATTTCAGGGCAAAAAGGGAGAAATTTTCCTTATTTTGAGGTAAAATGCTGAAATTAGCTATATTTTGGGACAAAAGGCAGAAATTCCCCTTTTTTGGGAGGCAAAAAAGGCAAAATTTCCCTTATTTTCAGGCAAAATTGCAGAAATTTCATGTATTTCAGGGTAAAAAGTCAGAAATTCCCCTTATTTTGGGGCAAAAAGGACAAATTTCTTTTATTATGGTACAAAATTGAAGAAATTTTCTTTATTTTGGAACAAAAAGGCAGAAATTCCCCATATTTTGGGGTAAAAGGCAGAAATTCTTCTTGTTTTGAGGTAACATGCAGAAATTCCTTTTATTTAGAG
This sequence comes from Micromys minutus, assembly GCF_963924665.1. Lineage (NCBI taxonomy): Eukaryota > Metazoa > Chordata > Mammalia > Rodentia > Muridae > Micromys > Micromys minutus. The sequence goes on along the minus strand of NW_027667672.1, from coordinate 39,683 downwards.
GTAAAATGCAGAAATTCCCCTAATATTGGGGAAAAATGCAGAAATTCCCTTTATTTTGGGGCTAAAAGGCAGAAATTTTCCGTATTTTTAAGAAAAATTGCAGAAATTCTCATAATTTTCAGGCAAAAATGCTGAAATTCTCCTTATTTGGGGGCAAAAAGACAGAAAATCTCCTTTTTCGGGTGCAAAATTCAAAAATTCCCCTTATTTGGGGCAAAATTGCAGAAATTTCCTCTACTTTGGGGCAAAATTGCAGAAATTTCCCTTATTTTTGAGCAAAATTGCAGAAATTTCACTTCTTTAAGGGAAAAAGGCAGAAATTTCTCTTATTTTGGAACAAAAAGGCAGAAATTTCTTTTATTTTGGTACAAAATTGCAGAAATTTTTCTTAATTTGGGGCAAAAAGCATAAATTTCCCATATTTTGTGGCAAAAGGCAGAAATTCCACTTATTTTGAGGAAAAAAGGCTGAAATTCCCCTTATTTTGGGGCAAAAAGGCAGAAATTCTTCTTATTTTGGGGCAAAAAGCAGACATTTCCCTTATTTTGGGGAAAAATTTTAGAAATTTCACTTATTTCAGGGCAAAAAGTCAGAATTTCCCCTTATTTTGGGGCAAAATAACAGAAATTCCGTTTATTTTTGGGGAAAAGGCAGAAATTGCACTTATTTTGAGTCAAAAAGGCAGAAAATCGCTTTATTTTGGGGCAAAAGTGAAGAAATTTCCCTTTTTTTTGGCAAAAAGGTATACATTCCCTTTATTTTCGGGCAAAAATGCAGAAATTCCCCGTATTTTGGAGCAAAATTGCAGAAATTCCCCTAATTTTGGGGCAAAAACGCAGAAATTCCCTTTATTTTGGGGTAAACCTGCAAAAATTTCACTTATTTCACGGCAAGATGGCAGAAATTCCCCTTATTTTCGGCGAAAAACGCAGAAAATCCTCGTATTTTGGAGCATAATTGGAGAAATTCACCTAATTTTGGGGTAAAACGTGCAGTAATTTTCTTTATTTTGTGGCAAATAGGCAAAAATTCCCCTTATTTTGGGGCAAATGGCAGAAATTCCCTTTATTTTAGGGCAAAATTGCAGAAATTTCCATTATTTGGGGGCAAAAAACAGAAATTCCCATTATTTTGGGGCAAAATTGCAGAAATTTGCTTTATTTGGGGGCAAAAAACAAAAATTCCCCTTATTTTGCGGCAAAATTGCAGAAATTTGCTTTATTATTTGTGAAATATTGCAGAAAATTCCCTTATTTTAGGGCAAAAGTGCAGAAATTTAAATTATTTCAGAAGAAAAAACAAAAATTTTTCTTATTTTAGGGCAAAAAGTCAAAAATTCCCATTATTTTGAGGCAAAAAGCCAGAAATTCACCTTATTTTGGGGTTAAATTGCAGAAATTTCACATATTTCATTGCAAAAAAGGAAAAATTCCCCTTATTTTGAGGTAAAATGCTGAAATTCCTTATATTTTGGGGCAAAAGGCAGAAATTCCCCTTATTTTGGGCCAAAAAAGGCACAAATTTCCCTTATTTTGGGGCAAAATTGCAGAAATTTCATTTATTTCAAGGTATAAAGTCAGAAATTCCCCTTATTTTGGGGCAAAAAGGAGAAATTTCTTTTATTATGGTACAAAATTAAAGAAATTTTCTTTATTTTGGAACAAAAAGGAAGAAATTCAACATATTTTGGGGTAAAAGGCAGAAATTCTTCTTATTTTGAGGTAAAATGCAGAAATTCTCCTTATTTAGAGGTAAAATGCAGAAATTCCCCTAATATTGGGAAAAAATGCAGAAATTCCCTCTATTGTGGGGCTAAAAAGCAGAAATTTTCCATATTTTGAAGAAAAATTGCAGAAATTTTCATAATTTTCGGGCAAAAAGGCTGAAATTCTCCTTATTTTGGGGCAAAATTGCAGAAATTTCCTTTACTGTGGGGCAAAATTGCAGAAATTACCCTTATTTTGGGGCAAAATTGCAGAAATTTCCCTTGTTTTGGGGCAAAATTGCAGAAATTTCACTTATTTCAGGGAAATAAGGCAGAAATTTCTCTTATTTTGGGGCAAAAAGGCAGAAATTTCTTTTATATTGGTACAAAATTGCAGAAATTTTTCTTATTTTGGAGCAAAAAGACAGAAATTCCCCATATTTTGGGGCAAAAGGCAGAAATTCCCCTTATTTTGAGGAAAAAATGCTGAAATTCCCCCTATTTTGGGGCAAAAAGCAGACATTTCCCTTATTTTGGGGAAAAATTTAGAAATTTCACTTATTTCAGGGCAAAAAGTCAGAAATTCTCCTTATTTTGGGGCAAAAAGTCAGAAATTCCGTTTATTCTTGGGGAAAAGGCAGAAATTGCACTTATTTTGAGTCAAAAAGTCGGAAAATGCCCTTATTTTGAAGCAAAAGTGAAGAAATTTCCCTTTTTTATGGCGAAAAGGTATACATTCCATTTATTTTCGGGCAAAATGCAGAAATTCCACGTATTTTGGAGCAAAATTGCAGAAATTCCTCTAATTTTCTGGCAAAGAGACAGGAATTCCCCTTATTGGGGGAAAATTGCAGAAATTTCCTCTACTTTGCGGCAAAATTGCAGAAATTTTCTTTATTATGGTGAAAAATTGCAAAAATTTATTTTAGCGCAAAATTACAGAAATTTCACTTATTTCAGAAAAAAAAATTTTCTTATTTTGGGGCAAAAAGGCAGAAATTCCAATTATTTTGGGGCAAAAAGGCAGAAATTCACCTTATTTTGGGGTAAAATTGCAGAAATTTCACATATTTTGTGGCAAAAGGCAGAAATTCCCCTTTATTGGAGGAAAAAAATACCTGAAATTCCCTTTATTTTGGGGCAAAAAGGCAGAAATTTCCCTTATTTTGGGGCAAAAAGCAGACATTTCCCTTATTTTGGTGAAAAATTTTTGAAATTTCACTTATTTCTAGGCAAAAATTCAGAAATTTCCCTTATTTTGAGGCATTAAGACAGAAATTCCGTTTATTTTTGAGGAAAAGGCAGAAATTGCACTTATTTTGAGTCAAAAAGGCTGAAAATCGCCTTATTTTGGGGCAAAAGTGAAGAAATTTTCCTTTTTTATGGCAAAAAGTTATACATTCCCTTTATATTCGGGCAAAAAGGCAGAAATTCCCCGTATTTTGGAGCAAAATTGCAGAAATTCCCCTTATTTTAGGGTAAAACTGCAGAAATTTCACTTATTTCGCGGCAAGATGGCAGAAATTCCCCTTATTTTCGGCGAAAAACGCAGAAAATCCTCGTATTTTGGAGCAAAATTGCAGAAATTCACCTAATTTTGGGGCAAAACATGCAGTAATTTTCTTTATTTTGTGGCAAATAGGCAACAATTCCCCTTATTTTGGGGCAAATGGCAGAAATTCCCATTATTTTAGGGCAAAATAGCAGAAATTTTCCTTACTTGGGGGCAAAAAACAGATATTCCCCTTATTTTGGGGCACAATTGCAGAAATTTGCTTTATTTGGGGGCAAAAAACTGAAATTAACCTTATTTTGCGGCAAAATTGAAGAAATTTGCTTTATTATTGGGGAACAATTGCAGAAAATTCCCTTATTTTAGGGCAAAAGTGCAGAAATTACACTTATTTCAGAAGAAAAAACAAAAATTTTTCTTATTTTGGGGCATAAAGGGAGAAATTCTTATTATTTTGGGGCAAAAAGGCAGAAATTCACCTTATTTTGGGTTAAATTGCAGAAATTTCAAATATTTCATTGCAAAAAAGAGAAATTCCCCTTATTTTGAGGTAAAATGCTGAAATTCCCCATATTTTGGTGCAAAAGGCAGAAATTCCCCTTATTTTGGGCCAAAAAAGGAACAAACTTCCCTTATTTTCGGGCAAAATTGCAGAAATTTCATTTATTTCAGGGTAAAACGTCAGAAATTCCCCTAATTTTGGGGCAAAAAGGAGAAATTTCTTTTATTATGGTACAAAATTGAAGAAATTTTCTTTATTTTGGAACAAAAAGGCAGAAATTCCCCATATTTTGGGGTAAAAGGCAGAAATTCTTCTTATTTTGAGGTAACATGCAGAAATTCTTTTTATTTAGAGGTAAAATGCAGAAATTCCACTAATATTGGGGAAAAATGCAGAAATTCCTTTTTTTTTGGGGCTAAAAGGCAGAAATTTTCTGTATTTTGAAGAAAAATTGCAGAAATTCTCATAATTTTCGGGCAAAAAGGCTGAAATTCTTCTTATTTTGGGGCAAAAAGACAGAAAATCTCTTTTTTTTCGGGTGCCAAAATTTAGAAATTCCTCATATTTGAGGCAAAATTGCAGAAATTTTTTCTACTTTGGGGCAAAATTGCAGAAATTTCCCTTATTTTGGGGCAAAATTGCAGAAATTTTACTTATTTCAGAGAAAAAAGGCAGAAATTTCTCTTATTTTGGAACAAAAAGGCAGAAATTTCTTCTATTTTGATACAAAATTTCAGAAATTTTTCTTATTTGGGTAAAAAGCATAAATTTCCCATATTTTGGGGCAAAAGGCAGAAATTCCACTTATTTTGAGGAAAAAAGGCTGAAATTCCCCTTATTTTGTGGCAAAAAGCAGACATTTCCTTTATTTTAGGGAATAATTTTAGAAATTTCACTTATTTCAGGGCAAAAAGTCAGAAATTCTTTCTATTTTGGGGCAAAAAGACAGAAATTCCATTTATTTTTTGGGAAAAGGCAGAAATTGCACTTACTTTGAGTCAAAAAGGCGGAAAATCGCTTTATTTTGGGGCAAAAGTGAAGAAATTTCCCTTTTTTATGGCAAAAATATATACATTCCTTTTATTTTCGGGAAAAAAGGCTGAAATTCCCCGTATTTTGGAGCAAAATTGCCGAAATTCCCCTAATTTTGCGGCAAAAACGCAGAAATTCCCCTTATTTTGGGGTAATACTGTAGAAATTTCACTTATTTCACGGCAAGATGGCAGAAATTCCTTTTATTTTCGGCCAAAAACGCAGAAAATCCTCGTATTTTGGAGCAAAATTGCAGAAATTCACCTAATTTTGGGGTAAAACATGCAGTAATTTTCTTTATTTTGTGGCAAATAGGCAGAAATTCCTCTTATTTTGGGGCAAATGGCAGAAATTCCCTTTATTTTAGGGCAAAATTGCAGAAATTTCCCTTATTTGAGGACAAAAAACAGAAATTCCCCTTATTTCGGGACAAAATTGCAGAAATTTGCTTTATTTGGGGGCAAAAAACAGAAATTCCCCTTATTTTGCGGCAAAATTGCAGAAATTTGCTTTATTATTTGGGAAATATTGCAGAAAATTCCCTTATTTTAGGGCAAAAGTGCAGAAATTTAACTTATTTCAGAAGAAAAAACAAAAATTTTCTTATTTTGGGGCAAAAAAGCAGAAATTCCCATTACTTTGGGGCAAAAAGGCAGAAATTCCCCTTATTTTGGGGTAAAATTGCAGAAATTTCACATATTTCTTTGCAAAAAAGCAGAAATTCCCCTTATTTTGAGGTAAAATGCTGAAATTCCCCATATTTTGGGGCAAAAGGCAGACATTCCCCTTATTTTGGGCCAAAAAAGGCACAAATTTCCCCTATTTTCGGGCAAAATTGCAGAAATTTCATTTATTTCAAGGTATAATGTCAGAAATTCCCCTTATTTTGAAGCAAAAAAAGGAAATTTCTATTATTATGGTACAAAATTGAAGAAATTTTCTTTATTTTGGAACAAAAAGGCAGAAATTCACCATATTTTGGGGTAAAAGGCAGAAATTCTTCTTATTTTGAGGAAAAATGCAGAAATTCCCCTTATTTAGAGGTAAAATGCAGAAATTTCCCTAATATTGGGGAAAAATGCAGAAATACCCTTTATTTTGCGGCTAAAAGGCAGAAATTTTCCGTATTTTGAAGAAAAATTGAAGAAATTTTCATAATTTTCGGGCAAAAAGGCTGAAATTCTCCTTATTTTGGGGCAAAATTGCAGAAATTTCCTTTACTGTGGGGCAAAATTGCAGAAATTTCCCTTGTTTTGGGGCAAAATTGCAGAAATTTCCCTTATTTTGGGGCAAAATTGCAGAAATTTCACTTATTTTAGGGAAATAAGGCAGAAATTTCTCTTATTTTGGGGCAAAAATGCAGAAATTTCTTTTATTTTGGTACAAAATTGCAGAAATTTTTCTTATTTTGGGGTAAAAAGACAGAAATTCCCCATATTTTGGGGCAAAAGGCAGAAATTCTCCTTATTTTGAGGAAAAAAGGCTGAAATTCCCCCTATTTTGGGGCAAAAAGGTAGAAATTCCCCTTATTTTGGGGCAAAAAGCAGACATTTCCCTTATTTTGGGGAAAAATTTAGAAATTTCACTTTTTTCAGGGAAAAAAGTCAGAAATTCCCCTTAATTTTGTGCAAAAAGACAGAAATTCCGTTTATTTTTGGGGAAAAGGCAGAAATTGCACATATTTTTAGTCAGAAATGCGGAAAATGCCCTTATTTTGAAGCAAAAGTGAAGAAATGTCCCTTTTTTTATGGCGAAAAGGTATACATTCCCTTTATGTTCGGGCAAAATGAAGAAATTCCACGTATTTTGGAGCAAAATTGCAGAAATTCCCCTAATTTTAGGGCAAAAAGGCAGAAATTCCCCTTATTGGGGGAAAATTGCAAAAATTTCCTTTACTTTGCGGCAAAATTTCAGAAATTTTCTTTATTATGGGGAAAAATTGCAGAACTTTCTATTATTTTAGGGCAAAATTACAGAAATTTCAATTATTTCAGAAAAAAAAGCAAAAATTTTTCTTATATTGGGGCAAAAAGGCAGAAATTCCAATTATTTTGGGGCAAAAAAGCAGAAATTCACTTTATTTTGAGGTAAAATTGCAGAAATTTCATATATTTCAGCGCAAAAAGGCAGAAATTCCCCTTATTATGAGGTAAAATGCTGAAATTCCCCATATTTGGGGCAAAAGGCATAAATTCCCATAATTTTGGGGCAAAAAGGCACAAATTTCCCTTATTTTCGGGCAAAATTGCACAAATTTCATTTATTTCAGTGTAAAAAGTCAGAAATTCCCCTTATTTCGGGGCAAAAAGTAGAAATTTCTTTTATTTTGGTACAAAATTGAAGAAATTTTCTTTATTTTGGAACAAAAAGGCAGAAATTCCCCATAATTTGCGGTAAAAGGCAGAAATTCTTCTTATTTTGAAGTAAAATGCAGAAATTCCCCTTATTTAGAGGTAAAATGCAGAAATTTCCCTAATATTGGGAAAAATGCAGAAATTCCCTTTATTTTGCGGCTAAAAGGCAGAAATTTTCCGTATTTTGAAGAAAATTGCAGAAATTTTCATAATTTTCGGGCAAAAAGTCTGAAATTCTCCTTATTTTGGGGCAAAATTGCAGAAATTTCCTTTACTGTGGGGCAAAATTGCAGAAATTTCCCTTGTTTTGGGGCAAAATTGCAGAAATTTCCATTATTTTGGGGCAAAATTGCAGAAATTTCACTTATTTCAGGGAAATAAGGCAGAAATTTCTCTTATTTTGGGGCAAAAATGCAGAAATTTCTTTTATTTTGGTACAAAATTGCAGAAATTTTTCTTATTTTGGGGTTAAAAAGACAGAAATTCCCCATATTTTGGGGCAAAAGGCAGAAATTCCCCTTATTTTGAGGAAAAAAAGCTGAAATTCCCCCTATTTTGGGGCAAAAAGGCAGAAATTCTCTTTATTTTGGGGCAAAAAGCAGACATTTCCCTTATTTTGGGGAAAAATTTAGAAATTTCACTTTTTTCAGGGAAAAAGTCAGAAATTCCCCTTATTTTTGGGCAAAAAGACAGAAATTCCGTTTATTTTTGGGGAAAAGGCAGAAATTGCACGTATTTTTAGTCAGAAAGGTGGAAAATGCCCTTATTTTGAAGCAAAAGTGAAGAAATTTTCCTTTTTTATGGCGAAAAGGTATACATTCCCTTTATTTTCGGCCAAAATGAAGAAATTCCACGTATTTTGGAGCAAAATTGCAGAAATTCCCCCAATTTTAGGGCAAAAAGACAGAAATTCCCCTTATTGGGGGAAAATTGCTAAAATTTTCTTTACTTTGCGGCAAAATTTCAGAAATTTTCTTTATTATGGGGAAAAATTGCAGAACTTTCTTTTATTTTAGGGCAAAATTACAGAAATTTCATTATTTCAGAAAAAAAAGCAAAAATTTTTCTTATATTGGGGCAAAAAGTCAGAAATTCCAATTATTTTGGGGCAAAAAAGCAGAAATTCACTTTATTTTGAGGTAAAATTGCAGAAATTTCATATATTTCAGGGCAAAAAGGCAGAAATTCCCCTTATTATGAGGTAAAATGCTGAAATTCCCCATATTTGGGGCAAAAGGCAGAAATTCCCATAATTTTGGGGCAAAAAGGCACAAATTTCCCTTATTTTTGGGCAAAATTGCACAAATTTCATTTATTTCATTGTAAAAAGTCAGAAATTCCTCTTATTTCGGGGCAAAAAGTAGAAATTTCTTTTATTATGGTACAAAATTGAAGAAATTTTCTTTATTTTGGAACAAAAAGTCAGAAATTCCCCATAATTTGCGGTAAAAGGCAGAAATTCTTCTTATTTTGAAGTAAAATGCAGAAATTCCCCTTAGTTAGAGGTAAAATGCAGAAATTCCCCTAATATTAGGGAAAATGCAGAAATTCTCTTTATTTGGGGGTAAAGGGCAGGAATTTTCCATATTTTGAAGAAAAATTGCAGAAATTCTCATAATTTTCGGGCAAAAAGGCTGAAATTCTCCTTATTTTGGGGCAAAAAGACAGAAAATCTCCTTTTTTCGGGTGCAAAAAGTCAGAAATTCCCCTTATTTGGGGCAAAATTGCAGAAATTTCCTTTACTTTGAAGCAAAATTGCAGAAATTTCCCTTATTTTGGGCCAAAATTACGAAAATTTCACTTATTTCAAAGAATAAAGGCAGAAATTTCTTTTATTTTGGGGCAAAAAGCAGAAATTACTTTTATTTTCGTACAAAATTACAGAAATTTTTCTTATTTTGGGGCAAAAAGGCAGAAATTCCCCTTATTTTGAAGTAAAAAGGCTGAAATTCCCCTTATTTGGGGGCAAAAAGGCAGAAATTCTCCTTATTTTGAGGCAAAAAGCAAACATTTCCCTTATTTTGGGGTAAAATTTTAGAAATTAAACTTATTTCAGGGCAAAAAGTCAGAAATTCCCCTTATTATGGGGCAAAATGACAGAAAATCCGTGTATTTTTGGGGAAAAGGCAGAAATTGCACTTATTATGAGTCAAAAAAATGGAAAATCCCCTTCTTTTGGGGCAAAAATTGAGAAATTTCTTTTTTTTATGGCAAAAAGGTATACATTTCCTTTATTTTCGGGCAAAAAGGCAGAAATTCCCCGTATTTTGGAGCAAAATTGCAGAAATTCCCCTAATTTTAGGGCATAAAGGCAGAAATTCCTTTTATTTTGGAGAAAAACAGCAGAAATTTCACTTATTTCACGGCAAAATGGCAGAAATTCCTCTTATTTTCGGCGAAAAAGGCAGAAAATCCTCATATTTTGGAGCAAAATTGTAGAAATTCACCTAATTTTGGGGTAAAACATGCAGTAATTTTCTTTATTTTGTGGCAAAAAGGCAGAAATTCCCATTATTTTGGGGCAAATGGCAGAAATTTCCCTTATTTTAGGGCAAAATTGCAGAAATTTTCCTTATTTGGGGGCAAAAAACAGAAATTACCGTTATTTTGGGGCAAAATTGCAGAAATTTCACATATTTCAGGGCAATAAGGAAGAAATTCCCCTTATTTTGAGGTAAAATGCTGAAATTCCCCATATTTTGGGGCAAAATTTCAGAAATTTCCTTTATTATGGGGAAAAATTGCAGAAATTTCCCTTATTTTACAGCAAAATTGCAGATATTTGCTTTATTATGGAAAAAATTGCAGAAATTTCCCTTATTTTAGGGCAAAATTGCAGAAATTTTCCTTATTTGGGGGCAAAAAACAGAAATTCCTCTTATTTTGGGGCAAATGGCAGAAAATCCTCTTATTTTAGGGCAAAATTGCAGAAATTTCCCTTATTTGGGGGCAAAAAACAGAAATTCCCCTTATTTTGGGGCAAAATTGCAGAAATTTGCTTTATTTGAAGGCAAAAAACAGAAATTCCCCTTATTTTGCTGCAAAATTGCAGAAATTTGCTTTATTATGGAGAAAAATTGCAGAAATTTCCCTTATTTTAGGGCAAAATTGCAGAAATTTCACTTATTTCAAAAAAAAGCAAAAATTTTTCTTATTTTGGGGCAAAAAAGCAGAAATTCCCATTATTTTGGGGCAAAAAGGCATAAATTCGCCTTATTTTGGGGTAAAATTGCAGAAATTTCACATATTTCAAGGCAAAGAGGCAGAAATTCCCCTTATTTTGAGGTAAAATTCTGAAATTCCCCATATTTTGGGGCAAAAGGCAGAAATTCCCGTTATTTTGTGGCAAAAAGGCACAAATTTCCCTTATTTTCGGGCAAAATTGCAGAAATTTCATTTATTTCAGGGTAAAAAGTCGAAATTCCTCTTAATTTGATGAAAAAAGGCTGAAATTCCCCTTATTTTGTGGCAAAAAGGCAGAAATTCCTTTTATTTTGGGGCAAAAAGCAGACATTTCCCTTATTTTGGAGAAAAATTTTAGAAATTTCACTTATTTCAGGGCAAAAAGTCAGAAATTTCCCTTATTTTGGGGCAAAAAGACAGAAATTCCGTTTATTTTTGGGGAAAAGGCAGAAATTGCACTTATTTTGAGTCAAAAAGTCGGAAAATCCTCTTATTTTGGGGCAAAAGTGAAGAAATTTTCCTTTTTTATGGCAAAAAGATATACTTTCCCTTTATTTTCGGGCAAAAAGGCAGAAATTCCCCATATTTTGGAGCAAAATTGAAAAATTCCCCTAATTTTGGGGCAAAAAGGCACAAATTCCCCTTATTTTGGAGTAAAACTGCAGAAATTTCACTTATTTCGCGGCAAAATGGCAGAAATTCCTCTTATTTTCGGCGAAAAAGGCAGAAAATCCTCGTATTTTGGAGTAAAATTGCAGATATTCACCTAATTTTGGGGTAAAACATGCAGTAATTTTCTTTAATTTGTGGCAAAATGGCAGAAATTCTCCTTATTTTGAAAGCAAATGGCAGAAATTCCCCTTATTTTAGGGCAAAATGGCAGAAATTTCCCTTATTTGTAGGCAAAAAACAGAAATTCCCTTTATTTTGGTGCAAAATTGCAGAAATTTCACATATTCCAGGGCAATAAGGCAGAAATTCCCCTTATTTTGAGGTAAAATGCTGAAATTCCCCATATTTTGGGGCAAAAGGCAGAAATTCCTTTTATTTTGGGGCAAAAAAGCACAAATTTCCCTTATTTTCGGGCAAAATTGCAGAAATTTCATTTATTTCAGGGTGAAAAGTCAGAAATTATCATAATATTGGGGCAAAAAGGAGAAATTTCTTTTATTATGGTACAAAATTGAAGAAATTTTCTTTATTTTGGAACAAAAAGGCAGAAATTCCCCATATTTTGGGGTAAAAGGCAGAAATTCTTCTTATTTTGAGGTAAAATGCAGAAATTCCCCTTATTTAGAGGTAAAATGCAGAAATTTCCCTAATATTGGGGGAAAATGCAGAAATTCCCTTTTTTTGAGGCTAAAAGGCAGAAATTTTTCGTATTTTGAAGAAAAATTGCAGAAATTCTCATAATTTTCGGGCAAAAAGGCTGAAATTCTCCTTATTTTGGGGCAAAAACAGAGAAAATCTTTTTTTTGGGTGCAAAAAGTCAGAAATCCCCCTTATTTGGGGCAAAATTGCAAAAAATTCCTTTACTTTGGAGCAAAATTGCAGAAATTTCCTTTATTTTGGGGCAAAATTGCAGAAATTTCACTAATTTCAGGGAAAAAAGTTAGAATTTTTTTTTTATTTTGGGGCAATAAGGCAGAAATTTCTTTTATTTTGGTACAAAATTGCAGAAATTTTTTTTATTTTGGGGCAAAAAGGCAGAAATTCCCCGTATTTTGGAGCAAAATTGCAGAAATTCCCTAATTTTAGGGCAAAAAGGCAGAAAATCCCCTTATTTTGGGGTAAAACTGCAGAAATTTCACTTATTTCGCGGCAAAATGGCAGAAATTCCCCTTATTTTCGGCGAAAAAGGCAGAAATTCCTCAATTTTGGAGATAAAATTGCAGAAATTCCCCTAATTTTGGGGTAAAACATGCAGTAATTTTCTTTATTTTGGGGCAAAAATGCAGAAATTCCCCTTATTTTGGGGCAAAAAATATAAATTCCCCTTATTTTAGAAGAAAATTGCTGAAATTTCCCTTATATGGGGACAAAAAACAGAAATTCCTTTTATTTTGGGGCAAAATTGCAGAAAATTCCTTTATTATGGGGAAAAATTGCAGAAATTTCTTTTATTTTAAGGCAAAATTGCAGAAATTTCACTTATTTCAGAGAAAAAAAGCAAAAATTTTTATTTTGGGTTAAAAAGGCAGAAATTCCCATTTTTTTGGGACAAAAAGGCAGAAATTCACCTTATTTTGGGGTAAAATTGCAGACATTTCACATATTTCAGGGCAAAAAGGCAGAAATTTCCATTATTTGGGAGCAAAAAGGCAGAAATTCCCTTTATTTGGGGATAAAATTGCAGAAATTTCTATTGTTTGGGGGAAAAAAGGCAGAAAATCCCCTTAATTTCGGGCAAAAAGGCAGAAATTCCTCGTATTTTGAAGAAAAATTCCAGAAATTCCCCTAATATTGGGGCAAAAATGCAGAAATTCCCTTTATTTGGGGTAAATCGGCATAAGTTCCCATTATTTTCGGGAAAAGAGGCAGAAATTTTCTGTATTTTGAAGCAAAATGCAGAAACTCCCCTAATTTTGTGGCAAAAAGGAAGAAATTCCCTTTATTTTGAGGCAAAAATACAGAAACTCTTCTTATTTCGGGGAAAATATCAGAAATTTCCCTTATTTTGGGGCAAAATTTTAGAAATTTCTTTTATTTTGGTACAGACTTGCAGAAATTTTTCTTATTTTGTGGCAAAAAGGCAGAAATTCCCCATATTTTGGTGCAAAAAGGCTGAAATTCCTTTTATTTTGAGGTAAAATCCTGAAATTCCCCATATTTTGGGGCAAAAGTGCAGAAATTCCCCTCATTTGGGGCAAAAAAACACAAATTTCCCTTATTTTTGGGCAAAATTGCAGGAATTTCATTTATTTCAGGGCAAAAAGTCAGAAATTACTTTTATTTTGGGGCAAAAAGCAGAAATTTCTCTTATTTTGATACAAAATTGTAGAAATTTTTCTTATTTTGGAACAAAAAGGCAGAAATTACCCATATTTTGGGGCAAAAGGCAGAAATTCCCCTTACTTTGAGGTAAAAAGGCTGAAATTCCCATTATTTTGGGGCAAAAAGGCAGAAATTCGTTTTACATTGTGGCAAAAAGGTAGAAATTCCCGTTAATTGGGGCAGAAAAGCAGAAATTGTCCTTATTTAAGGGCAATAGGGCAGAAATTCCCCATATTTTGTGGCAAAAAGGCAGAAATTCCCCTTATTTGGAGGTAAAATGCTGAAATTCTTATTATTTTCGGCAAAAAGGCAGAAATTCCTGTTATGTTGGGGCAAAATTGCAGAAATTTCAATTATTTCAGGGCAAAAAGTTAGAAATTTGCCTTATTTTGGGGCTAAAAGCAGAAATTCCCCTATTTTTGGGGCCAAAAACAGAAATTCCCCTTATTTTGGGGTAAAATGGCAGAAATTTCAAATATTTCAGGGCAAAAAGGCAGAAATATCACTTTATTTCGGGCAATAACGCAGAAATTCCCCGTATTTTAAAGCTAAATTTCAGAAATTCCCCTTATATTGGTGCAAAAATGCAGAAATTCCCTTTTTTTTTTTTGTGCAATAAGGCAGATTTCCCCGTATTTTGAAGCAAAATTGCACCTATTCCCCTAATTTTGAGGGAAAATGCAGAAATTCACATTATTTTGGGGCAAAAAGACAGAAATTCTCCTTATTTCAGGGCAAAAAGTCAGAAATTCCCCTTATTTTGTGGCAAAGTTGCAGAAATGTCCTTTATTTTGGGGCAAAATTGCAGAAATTTCCTTTATTTTGGGTCAAAATTGCAGAAATTTCACTTATTTCAGAGAAAAAACACAGAAATTCCTCTTATTTTGGGGCTAAAGGGCAGAAATTTCTTTTATTTTGGTACAAAATTGAGGCAAAAATGTAGAAATTCCCCATATTTTGGGGCAAAAAGCCAGAGATTCCCCTTATTATGAGGTAAAATGCTGAAATTCCCCTTATTTTGGGGAAAAAGACAGAAATTCCCTTTATTTTGTGGCAAAAAGGCAGAAATTTTTCTTATTTTGGGGCAAAATTGCAGAAATTTCACTTATTTCAGGGCAAAATTTTAAAAATTACTTTTATTTTGGGGCAAAAAGACAGAAATTCCGTTTATTTTTGGGTAAAAAGGCAGAAATTTCACTTATTTTGAGGTAAGAAGGCAGAAATTCCTCTTATTTGGGGGTAAAAATGAAGAAATTTCCCTTTTTTGTGGCAAAAGGTATACATTCCCTTTATTTTCGGGCAAAAAAGCAGAAATTCCTCGTATTTTGGAGCACAATTGCAAAAAATCCCCTAATTGTGGAACAAAAAGTCAGAAAATCCTTATATGTTCGGTCAAAAAGTCAGAAATTCTCCTTATTTTGGGGCAAAACTCAGAAATTCCACTTATTTTGGGGCAAAATTCCAGAATTTTTCGTTATTTGGGGGCAAAAAGGCAGAAATTTCCCTTATTTTGGGGCAAAATTGCAGAAATTTCACTTATTTCAGGGTAATAAGTCAGAAATTCCCCTTATTTTGGGGCAAAAAAGACAGAAATTCCCTTTGTTTTGGGGGAAAAAGACAGAAATTCCACTTATTTAGAGGCAAAAATGCAGAAATTCCTCTTATTTTGAAGCAAAAATGAAGAAATTTCCATTTTTTATGGCAAAAAGGTATGCTTTTCCCTTATTTTCAGGCAGAAAGGCAGAAATTCCCCGTATTTTGGAGCAAAATTGCAGAAATTCCCCTAATTGTGAGGCAAAAAGGCAGAAATTCCTTATATGTTGGGGCAAAAAGACAGAAATTCTCTTTATTTTGGGGCAAAACTCAGAAATTCCACTTATTTTGGGGAGAAATTGCAGGAATTTACCTTATTTTATGGCAAAGTTGCAGATATTTTCCTTAGTTGGGGCAAAATTGCAGAAATTTCACTTATTTTCAGGTAAAAGGCTGACATTTCCTTTATTTTGGGGCAAAAAGGTAGAAATTCCCCTTATTTTGGGGCAAAATTGCAGAAATTTTCCTTATTTTGGGGCAAAAAGGCAGAAATTCCTTATATTTTGGGACAAAAAGGCAGAAATTCCTCTTATTTGAGGTAATAAGGCTGAAATTCCCCTTATTTTGGGGCAAAAAGGCAGAAATTCCCTTTATTTTGGGGTAAAATTGCAGAAATTTGAAATATTTCAGGTCAAAATGGCAGAAATTTTTCTTATTTTGGGTCAAAAAGATGAAATCTCTAATTATTGGCTAAAATTGCAGAAATTTCACCTATTTCTGGACAATAAGTCAGAAATTCCACTCAAATTCGGGCAAAAAGGCAGAAATGACCCATATTTTAGAGCAAAACTAGAGAAATTCTCCTAATATTGGTGCAAAAATGTAGAAATTCCCTTTATTTAGGAGGGAAAAAAGGCAGAAATTCCCCATATTTTGGTGCAAAACGGCTGAAATTCTTCTTATTTTTAGGTAAAATGTTGAAATTCCCCATATTTTGGGAGAAAAGGCAGAAATTCTTCTTATTTTGGGGCAAAAAGGCAGAAATCCCCTTTATTTTCAAGCAACATTGCAGAAATTTCATTTATTTTACGGCAAAAAGTCAGAAATTCCACTTATTTTGGGGCAAAAAAGAGAAATTTCTTTTATTACGGTACAAAATTAAAAAAATTTTCCTTATTTTGGAACATAAAGGCAGAAATTTTCCATATATTGGGGCAAAATGCAGAAATTATTCTTATTTTGAGGTAAAATGCAGAAATTCCCTTTATTTTAGGGCTAAAAGGCAGAAATTCCCCGTATTTTGAAGCAAAATTGCAGAAATTCTCATAATTTTCGGGCAAAAAGGCAGAAATTCTCCTTATTTTGTGGCCAAAAGGCAGAAAATCCCCTTTATTCGGGAGGAAAAAGTCAGAAAATACCCTTATTTTGGGGCAAAATTGCAGAAATTTCTTTTACATTGGGGCAAAATTGCAGAAATTTTCCTTATTTTGGGGCAAAATTGCAGAAATTTCACTTATTTCAGGGAAAAAAGGCAAAAATTTCTCTTATTTTGGGGCAAAAAGGCAGAATTTTTTTATTTTGGTACAAAATTGCAGAAATTTTTCTTATTTTGGGGCAAAAAGACGGAAATTGCACTTATTTTGAGTCAAAAATGGAGAAAATCCTTTTATTTTGGGGCAAAAGTGAAAAATTTCCCTTTTTTATTAGAAAAAGTTATACATTCCCTTTATTTTCAAGCAAAAAGGCAGAAATTCCCCATATTTTGGAGCAAAATTGCATAAATTCTCCGAATTTTGGGGCAAAAAGGCAGAAATTCCCCTTATTTTGGGGTAAAACTGCAGAAATTTCACTTATTTCGCGGCAAAATGGCAGAAATTCTTCTTATTTTCGGCGAAAAAGGAAGAAAATCCTTGTATTTTGGAGCAAAATTGCAGAAATTCACCTAATTTTGGGTAAAACATGCAGTAGTTTTCTTTATTTTGTGGCAAAAAGGCAGAAATTTTTCTTATTTTGGGGCAAATGGCAGAAATTCCCCTTATTTTAGGGCAAAATTGCAGAAATTTCCCTTATTTGGGAGCAAAAAACAGAAATTCCCCTTATTTTGCGGCATAATTGCAGAAATTTGCTTTATTATGGGGAAAAATTGCAGAAATTTCCCTTATTTTAGGGCAAAATTGCAGAAATTTCACTTATTTCAGAAAAAAAAGCAAAAATTTTTATTATTTTAGGGCAAAAAGTCAGAAATTCTCATTATTTTGGGGCAAAAAGGCAGAAATTCACCTTATTTTGGGGTAAAATCGCAGAAATTTCACATATTTCAGGGCAAAAATGCAGAAATTCTGCTTATTTTGAGGTAAAATGCTGAAATTCCCCAATTTTGGGGCAAAAGGCAGAAATTCCCCTTATTTTGGGGCAAAAAGGCACAAATTTTCCTTATTTTCGGGCAAAATTGCAAAAATTTCATTTATTTCAAGGTAAAAAGTCAGAAATTCCCCTTATTTTGGGGCAAAAAAAAGGAATTTTTTTTTATTATGATACAAAATTGAAGAAATTTTCTTTATTTTGGAACAAAAAAGCAGAAATTCCCCATATTTTGGAATAAAAGGCAGAAATTCTTCTTATTTTGAGGGAAAATGCAGAAATTCCCCTTATTTAGAGGTAAAATGTAGAAATTCCCCTAATATTGGGGAAAAATGCAGAAATTCCCTTTATTTTGGGGCTAAAAGGCAGAAATTCCCCATATTTTGAAGCAAAATTGCAGAAATTCTCATAATTTTCGGGCTAAAAGCCTAAAATTCTCTTTATTTTGGGGCAACAAGACAGAAAATCTCCTTTTTTCGAGTGCAAAAATTCAAAAATTCTTCTTATTTGGGGCAAAATTGCAGAAATTTCCTCTACTTTGGGTAAAAATTGCAGAAATTTCCCTAATTTTGGGGCAAAATTGCAGAAATTTCACTTATTTCAGGGAAAAAAGGCAGAAATTTCTCTTATTTTGGGGCAAAAAGGCAGAAATTTTCTTTATTTTGGTACAAAATTGCAGAAAATTTTCTTATTTTGGGGCAAAAAGGCAGAAATTCCCCTTATTTTGAGGTAAAAAGGCTGAAATTCCCCTTATTAGGTGGCAAAAAGGCAGAAATTCTCCTTATTTTGAGGCATAAAGCAAACATTTCCCTTATTTTGGGGAAAAATTTTAGAAATTTCACTTATTTCAGGGCAAAAAGTCATAAATTCCCCTTATTTTGGGGCAAAAACAGAAATTTCTTTTATTATAGTACAAAATTGACGAAATTTTTCTTATTTTGGAACAAAAAGGCAGAAATTCCTTATATTTTGGGGTAAAAGGCAGAAATTCTTCTTATTTTGAGGTAACATGCAGAAATTCCCTTTATTTTGGGGCTAAAAGGCAGATATTCTCCGTATTTTGAAGCAAAATTGCAGAAATTCTCATAATTTTCAGGCAAAAAGGCAGATATTCTCCTTATTTTGGGGCAAAAAGACAGAATATCCCCTTTTTTCAGGAGAAAAAAGTCAGAAAATCCCTTTATTTTGAGGCAAAATTGCAGAAATTTCCTTTACATTGGGGCAAAATTGCCGAAATTTTTTTATTTTGGGGCAAAATTGCAAAAATTTCACTTATTTCATAAAAAAAGGCAAAAATTTCTCGTATTTTGGGGTAAAATGGCAAAAATTTCTTTTATTTTGGTACAAAATTGCAGAAATTTTTCTTATTTTGGGGCAAAAAAGGAGAAACTCCCCTTATTTTGGGGCAAAAAGCCATAAATTCCCCATATTTTGGGGCAAAAGCAGACATTTCTCTTATTTTGGGGAAAAATTTTAGAAATTTCACTTATTTCAGGGCATAAAGTCAGAAATTCTCCTTATTTTGCGGCAAAAAGACAGAAATTCCGATTATTTTTGGGGAAAAGGCAGAAATTGCACTTATTTTGAGTCAAAAAGGCGGAAAATCACCTTATTTTGGGGCAAAAGTGAAGAAATTTCCCTTTTATATTGCAAAAAGGTATACATTCCCTTTATTTTCGGGCAAAAAGGCAGAAATTCCCCGTATTTTGGATCAAAATTGCAGAAATTCCCCTAATTTTTGGGCAAAAAAGCAGAAATTCCCCTTATTTTGGGGTAAAACTGCAAAAATTTCACTTATTTCGCGGCAAGATGGCATAAATTCCTCTTATTTTCGGCGAAAAACGCAGAAAATCCTCGTATTTTGGAGCAAAATTGCAGAAATTCACCTAATTTTGGAGTAAAACATGCAGTAATTTTCTATATTTTCTGGCAAAAAAGCAGAAATTCCCCTTATTTTGGGCAAATGGCAGAAATTCCCCTTATTTTAGGTCAAAATTGCAGAAATTTCCCTTATTTGTGGGAAAAAACCAGAAATTCCCCTTTATTTTCGGGCATAATTGCAGAAATTTGCTTTATTATGGAGAAAAATTGCAGAAATTTTCCTTTTTTAGGGCAAAATTGAAAAAATTTCACTTATTTCAGAAAAAAAAAGCAAAAATTTTTCTTATTTTTTGGCAAAAAGGCAGAAATTCCCATTATTTTGGGGCAAAAAGGCAGAAATTCACCTTATTTTGGAATGAAATTGCAGAAATTTCACATATTTTAGGGCAAAAAGGCAGAAATTCCCCTTATTTTGAGGTAAAATGCTGAAATTCCCCATATTTATGGCAAAAGGCAGAAATTCCCCTTATTTTAGGGCAAAAAGCCACAAATTTCCCTTATTTTTGGGCAAAATTGCAAAAATTTCATTTATTTCAGGGTAAAAAGTCAGAAATTCCCCTTATTTTAAGGCAAAAAGGATAAATTTTTTATTATGGTACAAAATTGAAGAAATTTTCTTTATTTTGAAACAAAAAGGCAGAAATTCCCCATATTTTGTGGTAAAAGGCAGAAATTCTTCTTATTTTGAGGTAAAATGCAGAAATTCCCCTTATTTAGAGGTAAAATGTAGAAATTCCCCTAGTATTGGGGAAAAATGCAGAAATTCCCTTTATTTTGGGGCTAAAAGGCAGAAATTTTCCGTATTTTGAAGAAAATTGCAGAAATTCTCATAATTTTCGGGCTAAAAGGCTGAAATTCTCCTTATTTTGAGGCAAAAAGACAGAAAATCTCCTTTTTTCTAGTGCAAAAATTCAGAAATTCCCCTTTTTTGAGGCAAAATTGCAGAAATTTCCTTTACTTTGGGTCAAAATTGCAGAAATTTCCCTTATTTTGGGGCAAAATTGCAGAAATTTCACTTATTTAAGGGAAAAAAGGCAGAAATTTCTTTTATTTTGGGCCAAAAGGCAAAAATTTCTTTTATTTTGGTACAAAATTGCAGAAATTTTTCCTATTTTGGGGCAAAAAGGCAGAAATTCCCCTTATTTTGAGGTAAAAAGGCTGAAATTCCCCTTGTTTGGGGGCAAAAAGGCAGAAATTCTCCTTATTTTGAGGCAAAAAGAAAACATTTCCCTTATTTTGGGGAAAAATTTTAGAAATTTCACTTATTTCAGCGCAAAAAGTCAGAAATTCCCCTTATTTTGGGGCAAAAAGCAGAAATTTCTTTTATTATGGTACAAAATTGACGAAATTTTTCTTATTTTGGAACAAAAAGGCAGAAATTCTCCATATTTTGGAGCAAAATGCAGAAATTATTCTTATTTTGAGGTAAAATGATGAAATTCCCTTTATTTTGGGGCTAAAAGGCAGAAATTCCCCATATTTAGGGGCAAAAAGCAGACATATCTCTTATTTTGGGGAAAAATTTTAGAAATTTCACTTATTTCAGGGCATAAAGTCAGAAATTTTCCTTATTTTGCGGCAAAAAGACAGAAATTCCGTTTATATTTGGGGAAAAGGCAGAAATTGCACTTATTTTGAGTAAAAAAGGCGGAAAATCACCTTATTTTGGGGCAAAAGTGAAGAAATTTCTTTTTTTTTATGGCAAAAAGTGTACATTGCCTTTATTTTCGGGCAAAAAGGCAGAAATTCCCCGTATTATGGAGCAAAATTGCAGAAATTCCCCTAATTTTGGGGCAAAAAGGCAGAAATTCTCCTTATTTTGGGGTAAAACTTCAGAAATTTCACTTATTTCGCGGCAAGATGGCAGAAATTCCCCTTATTTTCGGCGAAAAACGCAGAAAATCCTCGTATTTTGGAGCAAAATTGAAGAAATTCACCTAATTTTGGGGTAAAACATGCAGTAATTTTCTATATTTTGTGGCAAAAAGGCAGAAATTCCACTTATTTTGGGTCAAATGGCAGGAATTCCCCTTATTTTAGGGCAAAATTGCAGAAATTTCTCACATTTGTTGGCAAAAAACAGAAATTCCCCTTATTTTGGGGCAAAATTGCAGAAATTTGCTTTATTATGGGGAATAATTGCAGAAATTTCCCTTATTTTAGGCCAAAATTGCAGAAATTTCACTTATTTTTAAAAAAGAGCAAAAATTTTTCTTATTTTGGGGCAAAAAGGCAGAAATTCCTATTATTTTGGGGCAAAAGGCAGAAATTCACCTTATTTTGGGGTAAAATTGCAGAAATTTCACATATTTCAGGGCAAAAAGGCAGAAATTCCCCTTATTTTGAGGTAAAATGCTGAAATTCCCCATATTTTGGGGCAAAAGGCAGAAATTCCCCTTATTTTGTGGCAAAAAGCCACAAATTTCTCTTATTTTCGGGCATAATTTCAGAAATTTCATTTATTTCAGGGTAAAAAGTCAGAAATTCCCCTTATTTTGGGGCAAAAAGGAGAAATTTCTTTTATTATGGTACAAAATTAAAGAAATTTTTTTTTTATTTTGGAATAAAAAGGGAGAAATTCCCCATATTTTGGGGTAAAAGGCAGAAATGGTTCTTATTTTGAGGTAAAATGCAGAAATTCCCCTTATTTAGAGGTAAAATGTAGAAATTCCCTTAATATTGGGGAAAAATACAGAAATTCCCTTTATTTTAAAGCTAAAAGGCAGAAATTTTCCGTATTTTGAAAAAAAATTGCAGAAATTCTCATGATTTTCGGGCAAAAAGGCTGAAATTCTTCTTATTTTGGGGCAAAAAAAAGAAAATCTCCTCTTTTCGGGTGCAAAAAGTCAGAAATTCCCTTTATTTGGGGCAAAATTGCAGAAATTTCCTTTACTTTGTGGCAAAATTGTAGAAATTTCACTTATTTTGGGGCAAAATTGCAGAAATTACACTTATTTCAGGGAAAAAAGGCAGAAATTTCTCTTATTTTGGGGCAAAATGCAGAAATTCTCCTTATTTTGGGCAAAAAGCCATAAATTCCCCATATTTTGGGGCAAAAGCAAACATTTCTCTTATTTTGGGGAAAAATTCTAGAAATTTCACTTATTTCAGGGCATAAAGTCAGAAATTCCCCTTATTTTGCAACAAAAAGATAGAAATTCCGTTTATTTTGGGGGAAAAGTCAGAAATTGCACTTATTTTGAGTCAAAAAGTCGGAAAATCACCTTATTTTGGGGCAAAAGTGAAGAAATTTCCCTTTTTTATGGCAAAAAGGTATACATTCCCTTTATTTTCAGGCAAAAAGGCAGAAATTCCCCGTATTTTGGAGCAAAATTGCAGAAATTCCCCTAATTTTGGGGCAAAAAACCAGAAATTCCACTTATTTTGGGGTAAAACTGCAAAAATTTCACTTATTTCGCGGCAAGAAGGCAGATTCCCCTTATTTTCGGCAAAAAACGCAGAAAATCCTCATATTTTGGAGCAAAATTGCAGAAATTCACCTAATTTTGGGGTAAAACATGCAGTAATTTTCTATATTTTGTGGCAAAAAAGCAGAAATTCCCCTTATTTTGGCCAAATGGCAGAAATTCCCCTTATTTTAGGGCAAAATTGCAGAAATTTCCCTTATTTGTGGGCAAAAACCAGAAATTCCCCTTATTTTGGGGCATAATTGCAGAGATTTGCTTTATTATGGAGAAAAATTGCAGAAATCTCCCTTTTTTAGGGCAAAATTACAGAAATTTCACTTATTTCAGAAAAAAAAGCAAAAATTTTTCTTATTTTTTGGCAAAAAGGCAAAAATTCCCATTATTTTGGGGCAAAAAGGCAGAAATTCACCTTATTTTGGAATAAAATTGCAGAATTTTCACATATTTCAGGGCAAAATGCAGAAATTCCCCTTATTTTGAGGTAAAATGCTGAAATTCCTCATATTTATGGCCAAAGGCAGAAATTCCCCTTATTTTGGGGCAAAAAGCCACAAATTTCCCTTATTTTTGGGCAAAATTGCAAAAATTTCATTTATTTCAGGGTAAAAAGTCAGAAATTCCCCTTATTTTGGGGCAAAAAGGATAAAATTTTTTATTATGGTACAGAATTGAAGAAATTTTCTTTATTTTGGAACAAAAAGGCAGAAATTCCTCATATTTTGTGGTAAAAGGCAGAAATTCTTCTTATTTTGAGGTAAAATGCAGAAATTCTCCTTATTTGGAGGTAAAATGTATAAATTCCCCTAATATTGGGGAAAAATGCAGAAATTCCCTTTATTTTGGGGCTAAAAGGCAGAAATTTTCCGTATTTTGAAGAAAAATTGCAGAAATTCTCATGATTTTCGGGCTAAAAAGCTGAAATTCTCTTTATTTTGGGGCAAAAACACAGAAAATCCTCTTTTTTCGAGTGCAAAAATTCAGAAATTCTTCTTTTTTGAGGCAAAATTGCAGAAATTTCCTTTACTTTGGGTAAAAATTGCAGAAATTTCTATTATTTTGGGGCAAAAATGCAGAAATTTCACTTATTTCAGGGAAAAAAGGCAGAAATTTCTCTTATTTTGGGGCAAAAGCAAAAATTTCTTTTATTTTGGTACAAAATTGCAGAAATTTTTCCTATTTTGGGGCAAAAAAGCAGAAATTCCCCTTATTTTGAGGTAAAAAGGCTGAAATTCCCCTTATTTGGGGGCAAAAAGGCAGAAATTCTCCTAATTTTGAGGCAAAAAGAAAACATTTCACTTATTTTGAGGAAAAATTTTAGTAATTTCACTTATTTTAGGGCAAAAAGTCAGAAATTCCCCTTATTTTGGGGCTATAAGCAGAAATTTCTTTTATTATGGTACAAAATTGACGAAATTTTCCTTATTTTGGAACAAAAAGGCAGAAATTCTCCATATTTTGGAGCAAAATGCAGAAATTATTCTTATTTTGAGGTAAAATGCAGAAATTCCCTTTATTTTTGGGCTAAAAGGTAGAAATTCCCCATATTTAGGGGCAAAAAGCAGACATTTCTCTTATTTTGGGGAAAAATTTTAAAAATTTCACTTATTTCAGGGCATAAAGTCAGAAATTTTCCTTATTTTGCGGCAAAAAGACAGAAATTCCGTTTATTTTTGGGGAAAAGGCAGAAATTGCATTTATTTTGAGTCAAAAAGGTGGAAAATCACCTTATTTTGTGGCAAAATTGAAGAAATTTCCCTTTTTATGGCAAAAAGTATACATTCCCTTTATTTTCGGGCAAAAAGGCAGAAATTCTTCGTATTTTGGAGCAAAATTGCAGAAATTTCCCTAATTTTGGGGCAAAAAGGCAGAAACTCCCCTTATTTTGGGGTAAAACTGCAGAAATTTCACTTATTTCGCGGCAAGATGGCAGAAATTCCCCTTATTTTCGGCGAAAAACGCAGAAAATTCTCGTATTTTGGAGCAAAATTGGAGAAATTCACCTAAATTTGGGGTAAAACATGCAGTAATTTTCTATATTTTGTGGCAAAAAGGCAGAAATTCCACTTATTTTGGGTCAAATGTCAGGAATTCTCCTTATTTTAGGGCAAAATTGCAGAAATTTCTCATATTAGTTGGCAAAAACCAGAAATTCCCCTTATTTTGGGGCAAAAATGCAGAAATTTCACTTATTTCAGTGAAAAAGGCTGAAATTTCTTTTAATTTGGGGCAAAAGGCAAAAATTTCTTTTATTTTGGTACAAAATTGCAGAAATTTTTCCTATTTTGGGGCAAAAAAGCAGAAATTCCTTTTATTTTGAGGTAAAAAGGCTTAAATTCCCCTTATTTGGGGGCAAAAAGGCAGAAATTCTCCTAATTTTGAGGCAAAAAGAAAACATTTCCCTTATTTTCGGGAAAAATTTTAGAAATTTCACTTATTTCAGGGCAAAAAGTCAGAAATTCCCCTTATTTTGGGGCAAAAAGCAGAAATTTCTTTTATTATGGTACAAAATTGACGAAATTTTCCTTATTTTGGAACAAAAAGGCAGAAATTCTCCATATTTTGGAGCAAAATGCAGAAATTATTCTTATTTTGAGGTAAATGCAGAAATTCCCTTTATTTTCGAGCTAAAAGGCAGAAATTCCCCGTATTTAGGGGCAAAAAGCAAACATTTCTCTTATTTTGGGGAAAAATTTTATAAATTTCACTTATTTCAGGGCATAAAGTCAGAAATTTTCCTTATTTTGCGGCAAAAAGACAGAAATTCCGTTTATTTTTGGGTAAAAGGCAGAAATTGCACTTATTTTGAGTCAAAAAGGCGGAAAATCACCTTATTTTGGGGCAAAAGTGAAGAAATTTCTCTTTTTTATGGCAAAAAGTATACATTCCCTTTATTTTCGGACAAAAAGGCAGAAATTCCCCGTATTTTGGAGTAAAATTGCAGAAATTCCCCTAATTTTGGGGCAAAAAGGCAGAAATTCCTCTTATTTTGTGGTAAAACTGTAGAAATTTCACTTATTTCGCGGCAAGATGGCAGAAATTCCCCTTATTTTCGGCGAATAACGCAGAAAATCCTCGTATTTTGGAGCAAAATTGCAGAAATTCACCTAATTTTGGGGTTAAACATGCATTAATTTTCTACATTTTGTGGCAAAAAGGCAGAAATTCCACTTATTTTGGGTCAAATGGCAGAAATTCCCCTTATTTTAGGGCAAAAGTGCAGAAATTTCCCTTATTTGTGGGCAAAAACCAGAAATTCCCCTTTTTTTAGGGGCAAAATTGCACAAATTTGCTTTATTATGGGGAAAAATTGCAGAAATTTCCCTTATTTTTATTCCAAAATTGCAGAAATTTCACTTATTACAGAAAAAAAAGCAAAAATTTTTCTTATTTTGGGGCAAAAAGGCAGAAATTCCTATTATTTTTGGGAAAAAGGCAGAAATTCACCTTATTTTGTTGTAAAATTGCAGAAATTTCAAATATTTCAGGGCTAAAAGGCAGAAATTCCCTTTATTTTGAGGTAAAAAGCTGAAATTCCCCATATTTTTTGGCAAATAGCCACAAATTTTCCTCATTTTCGGGCAAAATTTCAGAAATTTCATTTATTTCAGGGTAAAAAGTCAGAAATTCCCCTTATATTGGGGCAAAAAAGTAAAATTTCTTTTATTATGGTACAAAATTGAAGAAATTTTTTTTTATTTTGGAATAAAAATGCAGAAATTCTCCATATTTTGGGGTAAAAGGCAGAAATGGTTCTTATTTTGAGGTAAAATGCAGAAATTCCCCTTATTTAGAGGTAAAATGTAGAAATTCCCTTAATATTAGGAAAAAATGCAGAAATTCCCTTTATTTTAGAGCTAAAAGGCAGAAATTTTCCGTATTTTGAAAAAAAAATTGCAGAAATTCTCATGATTTTCGGGCAAAAATGCTGAAATTCTCCTTATTTTTGGGCAAAAAGAAAGAAAATCTCCTTTTTTCAGGTGCAAAAAGTCAGAAATTCCCTTTATTTGGGGCAAAATTGCAGAAATTTCCTATACTTTGTGGCAAAATTGCAGAAATTTCACTTATTTTGGGGCAAAATTGCAGAAATTTCACTTATTTCAGGGAAAAAAGGCAGAAATTTCTTTTATTTTGGGGCAAAATGCAGAAAGTCCCCTTATTTTGTGGGAAAAAGCCATAAATTTCCCATATTTTGGGGCAAAAGCAGACATTTCTCTTATTTTGGAATAAAATTTTAGAAATTTCACTTATTTCAGGGCATAAAGTCAGAAATTCCCCTTATTTTGCAAAAAAAGATAGAAATTCCGTTTATTTTTGGGGAAAAGGCAGAAATTGCACTTATTTTGAGTCAAAAAGGCGGAAAATCACATTATTTTGGGGCAAAAGTGAAGAAATTTCCCTTTTTTATGGCAAAAAAGTATACATTCCCTTCATTTTCGGGCAAAAAGGCAGAAATTCCCCGTATTTTGGAGCAAAATTGCAGAAATTCTCCTAATTTTGGGGCAAAAAAGCAGAAATTCCCCTTATTTTGGAGTAAAACTGCAAAAATTTCACTTATTTCGCGGCAAGATGGCAGAAATTCCCCTTATTTTCAGCCAAAAACGCAGAAAATCCTCGTATTTTGGAGCAAAATTGCAGAAATTTACCTAATTTTGGGGTAAAACATGCAGTAATTTTCTATATTTTGTGGCAAAAATCAGAAATTCCCATTATTTTGGGCAAATGGCAGGAATTCCCTTTATTTTAGGGCAAAATTGCAGAAATTTCCCTTATTTGTGGGCAAAAACCAGAAATTCCCCTTATTTTGGGGCATAATTGCAGAAATTTGCTTTATTATGGAGAAAAATTGCAGATATTTTCCTTTTTTAGGGCAAAATTGCAGAAATTTCACTTATTTCAGAAAAAAAAGCAAAAATTTTTCTTATTTTTGGCAAAAAGGCAGAAATTCCCATTATTTTGGGGCAAAAAGGCAGAAATTCACCTTATTTTGGAATAAAATTGAAGAAATTTTACATATTTCAGGGCAAAAATGCAGAAATTCCCCTTATTTTGAGGTAAAATGCTGAAATTCCCCATATTTATGGCAAAAGGCAGAAATTCCCCTTATTTTGGGGCAAAAAGCCTAAAATTTTCCTTATTTTTGGGCAAAATTGCAAAAATTTCATTTATTTCAGGGTAAAAAGTCAGAAATTCCCCTTATTTTTGGGCAAAAAGAATAAATTTTTTTTATTCTGGTACAAAATTGAAGAAATTTTCTTTATTTTGGAACAAAAAGGCAGAAATTCCCCATATTTTGTGGTAAAAGGCAGAAATTCTTCTTATTTTGAGGTAAAATGCAGAAATTCCCCTTATTTAGAGGTTAAATGTAGAAATTCCCCTAATATTGGGGAAAAATGCAGAAATTCCCTTTATTTTGGGGCTAAAAGGCAGAAATTTTCCGTATTTTGAAGAAAAATTGCAGAAATTCTCATTATTTTTGGGCTAAAACGCTAAAATTCTCCTTATTTTGGGGCAAAAAGACAGAAAATCTCCATTTTTCGAGTGCAAAAATTCAGAAATTCTTCTTTTTTGAGGCAAAATTGCAGAAATTTCCTTTACTTTGGGTCAAAATTGCAGAAATTTCTTTTATTTTGTGGCAAAATTGCAGAAATTTCACTTATTTCAGGGAAAAAAGGCAGAAATTTCTCTTATTTTGGGGCAAAAGGCAAAAATTTCTTTTATGTTGGTAAAAAAATTGCAGAAATTTTTTCTATTTTGGGGCAAAAATGCAGAAATTCCCCTTATTTTGAGGTAAAAAGGCTGAAATTCCCCTTATTTGGGGGCAAAAAGGCAGAAATTCTCCTTATTTTGAGGCAAAAAGAAAACATTTCCTTTATTTTGGTGAAAAATTTTAGAAATTTCACTTATTTCAGGGCAAAAAGTAAGTAATTTCCCTTATTTTGGGGCAAAAAGCAGAAATTTCTTTTATTATGGTACAAAATTGACGAAATTTTCCTTATTTTGGAACAAAAAGGCAGAAATTCTCCATATTTTGGAGCAAAATGCAGAAATTATTCTTATTTTGAGGTAATATGCAGAAATTCCCTTTATTTTGGGGCTAAAAGGCAGAAATTCCCCGTATTTTGAAGCAAAATTGCAGAAATTCTCATAATTTTCGGGCAAAAAGGCAGAAATTCTCCTTATTTTGGGGCAAAAAGACAGAATATCCCTTTTTTTCAGGAGCAAAAAGTCAGAAAATCCCCTTTTTTTGGTGCAAAATTGCAGAAATTTCCTTTACATTGGTGCAAAATTGCAGAAATTTTCTATATTTTGGGGCAAAATTGCAAAAATTTCACTTATTTCAGGAAAAAAAGGCAAAAATTTCTCTTATTTTTGGGCAAAAAGGCAGAAATTTTTTTTATTTTGGTACAAAATTGCAGAAATTTTTCTTATTTTGGGGCAAAAAAGCAGAAATTCCCCTTATTTTGGGGCAAAAAGGCATAAATTCCCCATATTTAGGAGCAAAAAGCAGACATTTCTCTTATTTTGGGGAAAAATTTTAGAAATTTCACTTATTTCAGGGCATAAAGTCAGAAATTCCCCTTATTTTGCGGCAAAAAGACAGAAATTCCGTTTATTTTTGGGGAAAAGGCAGAAATTGCACTTATTTTGAGTCAAAACAGCGGAAAATCACCTTATTTTGGGGCAAGAGTGAAGAAATTTCCCTTTTTTATGGGAAAAAGGTATACATTCCCTTTATTTTCGGGCAAAAAGGCAGAAATTCCCTTTATTTTGGAGCAAAATTGCAGAAATTTCCCTAATTTTGGGGCAAAAATGCCGAAATTCACCTTATTTTGGGGTAAAACTGCAGAAATTTCAGTTATTTCGCGGCAAGATGGAAAAATTCCTCTTATTTTCGGCAAAAAACGCAGAAAATCCTTGTATTTTGTAGCAAAATTGCAGAAATTCACCTAATTTTGGGGTAAAACATGCAGTAATTTTCTATATTTTGTGGCATAAAAGCAGAAATTCCACTTATTTTGGGTCAAATGGCAGAAATTCCCATTATTTTAGGGCAAAATTGCAGTAATTTCCCTTATTTGTGGGCAAAAACCAGAAATTCCCCTTATTTTGGGGCAAAATTGCAGAAATTTGCTTTATTATGGGGAAAAATGGCAGAAATTTCCCATATTTTAGGCCAAAATTGCAGAAATTTCACTTATTTCAGAATAAAAAAAGCAAAATTTTTTCTTATTTTGGGGCAAAAAGGCAGAAATTCCTATTATTTTGGGGCAAAAGGCAGAAATTCACCTTATTTATGGTAAAATTGCAGAAATTTCACATATTTCAGGGCAAAAAGGCAGAAATTCCCCTTATTTTGAGGTAAAATGCTGATATTCCCCATATTTTGGGGCAAAAGGCAGAAATTCCTCTTATTTTGGGGCAAAAAGCCACAAATTTCCCTTATTTTCGGGCATAATTTCAGAAATTTCATTTATTTCAGGGTAAAAAGTCAGAAATTCCCTTTATTTTGGGGCAAAAAGGAGAAATTTCTTTTATTATGGTACAAAATTGAAGAATTTTTTTTTTATTTTGGAATAAAAAGGCAGAAATTCCCCATAATTTGGGGTAAAAGGCAGAAATGGTTCTTATTTTGAGGTAAAATGCAGAAATTCCCCTTATTTAGAGGTAAAATGTAGAAATTCCCTTAATATTGGGGAAAAATGCAGAAATTCCCTTTATTTTAGAGCTAAAAGGCAGAAATTTTCCGTATTTTGAAAAAAAATTGCAGAAATTCTCATAATTTTCGGGCAAAAATGCTGAAATTCTCCTTATTTTAGGGCAAAAAGAAAGAAAATCTCCTTTTTTCGGGTGCAAAAAGTCAGAAATTCCCTTTATTTGGGGCAAAATTGCAGAAATTTCCTTTACTTTGTGGCAAAATTGCAAAAATTTCACTTATTTTGAGGCAAAATTGCAGAAATTTCAGTTATTTCAGGGAAAAAGGCAGAAATTTTTCTTAGTTTGGGGCAAAAAGGCAGAAATTTCTTTTATTTTGGTACAAATTTGCAGAAATTTTTCCTATTTTGGGGCAAAAAGGCAGAAATTCCCCTTATTTTGAGGTAAAAAGGCTGAAATTCCCCTTATTTGGGGGCAAAAAGGCAGAAATTCCTCTTATTTGGGGCAAAAAGCAGACATTTCCCTTATTTTGGGGAAATATTTTTGAAATTTCACTTATTTCAGGGCAAAAAGTCAGAAATTTCCCTTATTTTGGGGCAAAAACCAGAAATTTCTTTTATTATGGTACAAAATTGTAGAAATTTTTCTTATTTTGGAACAAAAAGGCAGAAATTCCCCATATTTTGGAGCAAAATGCAGAAATAATTTGTATTTTGAGGTAAAATGCAGAAATTCCCTTTATTTTGGGGCTAAAAGGCAGAAATTCCCCGTATTTTGAAGCAAAATTGCAGAAATTCTCATAATTTTCGGGCAAAAACGCAGAAATTCTACTTATTTGGGGCAAAAAGACAGAATATCCCCTTTTTTCAGGAGCAAAAATTCAGAAAATCCCCTTATTTTGGGGCAAAATTGCAGAAATTTCTTTTACATTGGGGCAAAATTGCAGAAATTTTCTTTATTTTGGGGCAAAATTGCAGAAATTTCACTTATTTCATAAAAAAAGGCAAAAATTTCTCTTATTTTTGGGCAAAAAGGCAGAAATTTCTTTTTTTTTGGTACAAATTGCAGAAATTTTTCTTATTTTGGGGCAAAAAAGCAGAAATTCCCCTTATTTTGGGGCAAAAAGGCATAAATTCCCCATATTTTGGGGCAAAAAGCAGACATTTCTCCTATTTTGGGGAAAAATTTAAGAAATTTCACTTATCTCAGGGCATAAAGTCAGAAATTCCCCTTATTTTGCGGCAAAAAGACAGAAATTCCGTTTATTTTTGGGGAAAAGGCAGAAATTGCACTTATTTTGAGTCAAAAAGGCGGAAAATCACCTTATTTTGGGGCAAAAGTGAAGAAATTTTCCTTTTTTATGGCAAAAAGTTATACATTCCCTTTATTTTCGGGCAAAAAGTCAGAAATTCCTTGTATTTTGGGGCAAAATTGCAGAAACTCCCCTAATTTTGGGGCAAAAAAGCAGAAATTCCCCTTATTTTGGGGAAAAACTGCAAAAATTTCACTTATTTCGCAGCAAGATGGCAGAAATTCCCCTTATTTTCGGCGAAAAACGCAGAAAATCCTCGTATTTTGGAGCAAAATTGCAGAAATTCACCTAATTTTGGGGTAAAACATGCAGTAATTTTCTATATTTTGTGGTAAAAAGGCAGAAATTCCCCTTATTTTGGGCAAATGGCAGGAATTCCCTTTATTTTAGGGCAATATTGCAGAAATTTTCCTTATTTGTGGGCAAAAACCAGAAATTCCCCTTATTTTGGGGCATAATTGCAGAAATTTGCTTTATTATGGAGAAAAATTGCAGAAATTTTCCTTATTTTAGGGCAAAATTGCAGAAATTTCACTTATTTCAGAAAAAAAAGCAAAAATTTTTCTTATTTTGGAAAAAAAAGGCAGAAATTCCTATTATTTTGGGGCAAAAAGGCAGAAATTCACCTTATTTTGGGGTAAAATTTCAGAAATTTCACATATTTCAGGGCAAAAAGGCAGAAATTCCCCTTATTTTGAGGTAAAATGCTGAAATTCTCCATATTTTGGGGCAAAAGGCAGAAATTCCCCTTATTTTGGAGCAAAAAGCCACAAATTTCCCTTATTTTTGGGCAAAATTTCAGAAATTTCATTTATTTCAAGGTAAAAAGTCAGAAATTACCCTTATTTTGGGGCAAAAAGAAGAAATTTCTTTTATTATGGTACAAAATTGAAGAAATTATTTTTTTATTTTGGAATAAAAAGGCAGAAATTTCCCATATTTTGAGGTAAAAGGCAGATATGATTCTTATTTTGAGGTAAAATCTAGAAATTCCACTTATTTATACGTAAAATGTAGAAATTCCCTTAATATTGAGGAAAAATGCAGAAATTCCCTTTATTTTAGAGCTAAAAGGCAGAAATTTTCCGTATTTTGAAAAAAAATTGCAGAAATTCTCATGATTTTCGGGCAAAAAGGCTGAAATTCTCCTTATTTTTGGGCAAAAAGAAAGAAAATCTCCATTTTTCGGGTGCAAAAAGTCAGAAATTCCCTTTATTTGGGGCAAAATTGCAGAAATTTCACTTATTTGAGAAAAAAAAAGCAAAAATTTTTTTTAATTTTGGGGCAAAAAGGCAGAAATTCCCATTATTTTGGGGCAAAAAGGCAGAAATTCACCTTATTTTGGGGTAAAATTGCAGAAATTTCACATATTTCAGGGCAAAAAGGCAGAAATTTTCCTTATTTTGAGGTAAAATGCTGAAATTCCCCATATTTTGGGGCAAAAGGCAGAAATTCCCCTTATTTTGGGGCAAAAAGCCACAAATTTCCCTTATTTTTGGGCAAAATTGCAAAAATTTCATTTATTTCAGAATAAAAAGTCAGAAATTCCCCTTATTTTGGGGCAAAAAGGAGAAATTTTTTTTATTATGGTACAAAATTGAAGAAATTTTCTTTATTTTGGAACAAAAAGGCATAAATTCCCCATATTTTGGGGTAAAAGGCAGAAATTTTTATTTTGAGGTAAAATGCAGAAATTCCCCTTATTTGGAGGTAAAATGTAGAAATTCCCCTAATATTGGCGAAAAATGCAGAAATTCCCTTTATTTTGGGGCTAAAAGGCAGAAATTTTCCGTATTTTGAAGAAAAATTGCAGAAATTCTCATAATTTTTGGGCTAAAAGGTTGAAATTCTCCTTATTTTGGGGCAAAAAGACAGAAAATCTCCTTTTTTGTAGTGCAAAAATTCAGAAATTCCCATTTTTTGAGGCAAAATTGCAGAAATTTCCTTTACTTTGGGTCAAAATTGCAGAAATTTCTCTTATTTTGTGGTAAAATTGCAGAAATTTCACTTATTTCAGGGAAAAAGGCAGAAATTTCTCTTATTTTGGGGCAAAAAGGCAGAAATTTCTTTTATTTTGGTAAAAAATTGCAGAAAAATTTTCTAGTTTGGGTCAAAAAGGCAGAAATTCCCCTTATTTTGATGTAAAAAGGCTGAAATTCCTTTTATTTGGGGGCAAAAAGGCAGAAATTCTCCTCATTTTGGAGCAAAAAGCAAACATTTCCCTTATTTTGGGGAAAAATTTTAGAAATTTCACTTATTTCAGGGCAAAATTCAGAAATTCCCCTTATTTTGGGGCAAAAAGCAGAAATTTCTATTATTATGGTACAAAATTGAAGAAATTTTCCTTACTTTGGAACAAAAAGGCAGAAATTCCCCATATTTTGGAGCAAAATGCGGAAATTATTCTTATTTTGAGGTAAAATGCAGAAATTCCCTTTATTTTGGGGCTAAAAGGCAGAAATTCCCTGTATTTAGAAGCAAAATTGCAGAAATTCTCATAATTTTCGGGCAAAAAGGCAGAAATTCTCCTTATTTTGGGGCAAAAAAGCAGAAATTTACTTTATATTGGGGCAAAATTGCAGAAATTGTCTTTATTTTGGGGCAAAATTGCAGAAATTTCACTTATTTCAGGAAAAAAAGGCAAAAATTTCTCTTATTTTGGGGCAAAAAGGCAGAGATTTCTTTTATTTTGGTACAAAATTGCAGAAATTTTCCTTATTTTGGGGCAAAAGAGCAGAAATTCCCCTTATTTTGGGGCAAAAAGTCATAAATTCCCCATATTTTGGGGCAAAAAGCAGACATTTCTCTTATTTTGGGGAAAAATTTTAGAAATTTCACTTATTTCAGGGAATAAAGTCAGAAATTCCCCTTATTTTGCGGCAAAAAGACAGAAATTCCGTTTATTTTTGGGGAAAAGGCGAAAATTGCACTTATTTTGAGTCAAAAAGGCGGAAAATCACCTTATTTTGGGGCAAAAGTGAAGAAATTTCCCTTTTTTATGGCAAAAAGTATACATTCCCTTTATTTTCGGGCAAAAAGGCAGAAATTTCCCGTATTTTGGAGCAAAATTGCAGAAATTCCCCTAATTTTGGGGCAAAAAGGCAGAAATTCCCCTTATTTTGGGGCAAAAAGTCATAAATTCCCCATATTTTGGGGCAAAAAGCAGACATTTCTCTTATTTTGGGGAAAAATTTTAGAAATTTCACTTATTTCAGGGAATAAAGTCAGAAATTCCCCTTATTTTGCGGCAAAAAGACAGAAATTCCGTTTATTTTTGGGGAAAAGGAGAAAATTGCACTTATTTTGAGTCAAAAAGGTGGAAAATCACCTTATTTTGGGGCAAAAGTGAAGAAATTTCCCTTTTTTATGGCAAAAAGTATACATTCCCTTTATTTTCGGGCAAAAAGACAGAAATTTCCCGTATTTTGGAGCAAAATTGCAGAAATTCCCCTAATTTTGGGGCAAAAAGGCAGAAATTCCCCTTATTTTGGGGCAAAAAGGCATAAATTCCCCATATTTTGGGGCAAAAAGCAGACATTTCTCTTATTTTGGGGAAAAATTTTAGAAATTTCACTTATTTCAGGGAATAAAGTCAGAAATTCCCCTTATTTTGCGGCAAAAAGACAGAAATTCTGTTTATTTTTGGGGAAAAGGCAGAAATTGCACTCATTTTGAGTCAAAAAGGCGGAAAATCACCCTATTTTGGGGCAAAAGTGAAGAAATTTCCCTTTTTTATGGCAAAAAGTATACATTCCCTTTATTTTCGGGCAAAAAGGCAGAAATTCCCCATATTTTGGAGCAAAATTGCAGAAATTCCCCTAATTTTGGGGCAAAAATGCAGAAATTCTCCTTATTTTGGTGTAAAACTGCAGAAATTTCACTTATTTCGCGGCAAGATGGCAGAAATTCCCCTTATTTTCAGCGAAAAAAGCAGAAAATCCTCGTATTTTGGAGCAAAATTGCAGAAATTCACCTAATTTTGGGGTAAGACATGCAGTAATTTTCTATATTTTGTTGCAAAAAGGCAGAAATTGCCCTTATATTTTGTCAAATGGCAGGATTTCCCCTTATTTTAGGGCAAAATTGCAGAAATTTCTCTTATTTGTGGGCAAAGACCAGAAATTCCCCTTATTTTGGGGCAAAATTGCAAAAATTTGCTTTATTATTGGGAAAAATTGCAGAAATTTTTTTTATTTTAGGCCAAAATTGCAGAAATTTCACTTGTTTCAGAAAAAAAAAAGCAAAAATTTTTCTTATTTTGGAGCAAAAAGGCAGAAATTCCTATTATTTTGGGGCAAAAGGCAGAAATTCACCTTATTTTGGGGTAAAATTGCAGAAATTTCACATATTTCAGGGCAGAAAGGCAGAAATTCCCCTTATTTTGAGGTAAAATGCTGAAATTGCCCATATTTTGGGGCAAAAGGCAGAAATTCCCCTTATTTTGGAACAAAAAGGCACAAATTTTCCTTATTTTCGGGCAAAATTTCAGAAATTTCATTTATTTCAGGGTAAAAAGTCAGAAATTCCCCTTATTTTGGGGCAAAAAGGAGAAATTTTTTTTATTATGGTACAAAATTGAAGAAATTTTTTTTTATTTTGGAAGAAAAAGGCAGAAATTCCCCATATTTTTGGGTAAAAGGCAGAAATGGTTCGTATTTTGAGGTAAAATGCAGAAATTCCCCTTATTTAGAGGTAAAATGTAGAAATTCCCTTAATATTGGGGAAAAATGCAGAAATTCCCTTTATTTTAGAGCTGAAAGGCAGAAATTTTCCTTATTTTGAAAAAAAATTGCAGAAATTCTCATGATTTTCCGGCAAAAGGCTGAAATTATCCTTATTTTGGGGCAAAAAAAGAAAATCTCCATTTTTCGGGTGCAAAAAGTCAGAAATTCCCTTTATTTGGGGCAAAATTGCAGAAATTTCCTATAC
Source organism: Micromys minutus (assembly GCF_963924665.1). Taxonomy (NCBI): domain Eukaryota; kingdom Metazoa; phylum Chordata; class Mammalia; order Rodentia; family Muridae; genus Micromys; species Micromys minutus. The sequence continues at coordinate 3,303 of NW_027667672.1, read as the reverse complement.
TTTGTGGCAAAATTGCAGAAATTTCACTTATTTTGGGGCAAAATTGCAGAAATTTCATTTATTTCAGGGAAAAAAGGCAGAAATTTCCCTTATTTTGTGGCAAAAAGGCAGAAATTTCTTTTATTTTCGTACAAAATTGCAGAAATTTTTCTTATTTTGGGGCAAAAAGGCAGAAATTCCCCATATTTTGGGGCAAAAGGCAGAAATTCGCCTTATTTTGAGAAAAAAGACTGAAATTCCCCTTATTTTGGGGCAAAAAAGAAAAAATTCCCCTTATTTTTGTGCAAAAAGACAGAAATTCCTTTTATTTTTGAGGAAAAGGCAGAAATTGCACTTATTTTGAGATAAAAGGCGGAAAATCCCCTTATTTTGGGGCAAAAGTGAAGAAAATTCCCTTTTTATGGCAAAAAGGTATACATTCCCTTTATTTTCGGGCAAAAAGGCTGAAATTCCTCATATTTTGGAGCAAAATTGCAGAAATTCCCCTAATTTTGGGGCAAAAAGGCAGAAATTTTTCTTATTTTGGGGTAAAACTGCAGAAATTTCACTTATTTCACGGCAAGATGGCAGAAATTCCCCTTATTTTCAGCAAAAAACGCAGAAAATCCTCGTATTTTGCAGCAAAATTGCAGAAATTCACCTAATTTTGGGGTAACACATGCAGTACTTTCTATATTTTGTGGCAAAAAGGCAGAAATTTCACGTATTTTGGGTCAAATGGAAGAAATTCCCCTTAATTTAGGGCAAAATTTCAGAAATTTCCCTTATTTGTGGGCAAAGACCAGAAATTCCCCTTATTTTGGGGCAAAATTGCGGAAATTAGCTTTATTATGGGGAAAAATTGCAGAAATTTCCCTTATTTTAGGCCAAAATTGCAGAAATTTCACTTATTTCAGAAAAAAAAGCAAAAAATTTTTATATTTTGGGACAAAAAGCAGAAATTCCTATTATTTTGGGGCAAAAGGCAGAAATTCACCTTATCTTGGGGTAAAATTTAAGAAATTTCACATATTTCAGGGCAAAAAGGCAGAAATTCCCCTTATTTTGAGGTAAAATGCTGAAATTCCCCATATTTTGGGGCAAAAGGCAGAAATTCCCCTTATTTTGGGGCAAAAATTTACAAATTTCTTTTATTTTCGGGCAAAATTTCAGAAATTTCATTTATTTCAGGGTAAAAAGTCAGAAATTCTCCTTATTTTGGGGCAAAAATGAGAAATTTCTTTTATTATGGTACAAAATTGAAGAAATATTTTTTTATTTTGGAAGAAAAAGGCAGAAATTCCCCATATTTTGGGGTAAAAGGCAGAAATGGTTCTTATTTTGAGTTAAAATGCCGAAATTCCCCTTATTTAGAGGTAAAATATAGAAATTCCCTTAATATTGGGGAAAAATGCAGAAATTCCCTTTATTTTAGAGCTAAAAGGCAGAAATTTTCCGTATTTTGAAAAAAAATTGCAGAAATTCTCATTATTTTCCGGCAAAAAGGCTGAAATTCAACTTATTTTGGGGCAAAAAGAAAGAAAATCTCCATTTTTCTGGTGCAAAAAGTCAGAAATTCCCTTTATTTGGGGCAAAATTCCAGAAATTTTCTTTACTTTGTGGCAAAATTGCAGAAATTTCACTTATTTTGGGGCAAAATTGCAGAAATTTCACTTATTTCAGGGAAAAAAGGCAGAAATTTCTCTTATTTTGGGGCAATAAGGCAGAAATTTCTTTTATTTTGTTACAAATTTGCAGAAATTTTTCCTATTTTGGGGCAAAAAGGCAGAAATTCCCCTTATTTTGAGGTAAAAAGGCTGAAATTCCCCTTGTTTGGGGGCAAAAGGCAGAAATTCCTATTATTTTGGGGAAAAAGCAGACATTTTCCTTATTTTGGGGAAAAATTTTAGAAATTTCACTTATTTCAGGGCAAAAAGTCAGAAATTCCCCTTATTTTGGGGCAAAAATCAGAAATTTCTTTTCTTATGGTACAAAATTGAAGAAATTTTTCTTATTTTGGAACAAAAAGGCAGAAATTCCCAATATTTTGGAGCAAAATGCAGAAATTATTCTTATTTTGGGGTAAAATGCAGAAATTCCCTTTATTTTGGGGCTAAAAGGCAGAAATTCCCCTTATTTTGGGGCAAAAAGCAGACATTTCCCTTATTTTGGGGAAAAATTTTAGAAATTTCACTTATTTCAGGGCAAAAAGTCAAAAATTCCCCTTATTTTGGGGCAAAAAGACAGAAATTCCGTTTATTTTTGGGGAAAAGGCAGAAATTGCACTTATTTTGAGTCAAAAAGGCGGAAAATCCCCTTATTTTGGGGCAAAAGTGAAGAAATTTCCCTTTTTTATAGCAAAAAGGTGTACATTCCCTTTATTTTCGGGCAAAAAGGCAGAAATTCCTCGTATTTTGAAGCAAAATTGCAGAAATTTTCCTAATTTTGGGGCAAAAAGGCAGAAATTTCCCTTAATTTAGGGTAAAACTGCAGAAATTTCACTTATTTCGCGACAAAATGGCAGAAACTCCCCTTACTTTTGGCGAAAAATGCAGAAAATCCTCGTATTTTTGAGCAAAATTGCAGATATTCACCTAATTTTGGGGTAAAACATGCAGTAATTTTCTTTATTTTGTGGCAAAAAGGCAGAATTTCCCCTTATTTTGGGGCAAATGGCAGAAATTCCCCTTATTTTAGGGCAAAATTTGCAAAAAATTTCCTTATTCGGGGGCAAAAAACAGAAATTCCCCTTATTTTGGGGCAAAATGGCAGAAATTTGCTTTATTTGGGTGCAAAAAACAGAAATTCCCCTTATTTTGGGCAAAATTGCAGAAATTTGCTTTATTATGGGGACAAATTGCAGAAATTTCCCTTATTTTAGGGCAAAATTGCAGAAATTTCACTTATTTCAGAAAAAAAAGCAAAATTTTTTCTTATTTTGGGGTAAAAAGGCAGAAATTCCCATTATTTTGTGGCAAAAAGGCAGAAATTCACCTTATTTTGGGGTAAAAGGCACAAATTCTTCTTATTTTGAGGTAAAATGCAGAAATTCCCCTTATTTAGAAGTAAAATGCAAAAATTCCCCTAATATTGGAAAAAAATGCAGAAATTCACTTTATTTTGGAGCTAAAAGGCAAAAATTTTTCGTATTTTGAAGAAAAATTGCAGAAATTCTCATTATTTTCGGGCAAAAAGGCTGAAATTCTCCTTATTTTGGGGCAAAAAGTCAGAAAATCTCCTTTTTTCGGTTGCAAAAATTCAGAAATTCCCCTTATTTGGGGCAAAATTGCAGAAATTTCCTTTACTTTGAGGCAAAATTGCAGA